>NW_028179077.1:39753-93060 GCF_964030765.1 Micromesistius poutassou | reverse complement strand
TTCCACTCTCTCTCTCGCTCTCTCTCATCCCTCCCTCTCTCACCATCCATCTCTCGCTCTCTCTCCCTCACTCCCCCTCTAAGTCCACCCTCCCCCTCTCCCCACAGGACCATCTGCAGGGCCCGTAGCCGTGCTGCCGTGCGGTGGCGAGCATCTCAGAGTTCGACAGCGGTGTGAATATTCAATGAGCAGCAGACTCTCTAATTACTGTTCATTTGCCAGAGTATCAAAGCCTAATTACTGTTCACTTTAATGCTCCGAGGACAGCGGGTTAGAGTCAGATGCCCTCCAGAGATCAGTCAGTCCCTCTTTATCTCTCCCCTCCCTCCCTCTCTCCGTCTCTCCCCTCCCTTTGCCCCTCCATCTCTGTCTCCCTCTGTGTCCCTCCCCCCCTCCCTCCCTCTAGTCATGGCTGCTGCATTGTTTCTGTGTTTGTGTATGTATGAGCGTTAGTATGAGTATATATCTCTATGCATGAGTGTGTGTGTGTGTGTGTGTGTGTGTGTGTGTGTGTGTGTGTGTGTGTGTGTGTGTTGGCGTATGTAAGCAGAACATGTAATCCTGTGTCGTGTGTGTTTTAGTGTGCGAGGAAACGATCAAAATGTCTTCAAACAAACACGTTAATCAGTGGCGCCCGAGACGTGAGCGGGAGTGACAATAGGTCCGTCATCGCCGCTGCATTGTTTTCTTTCCTCCTATTTGTTGTCGCCCCCCCCCCCCCCCCCACACACACACCCTGGCTTCTTCTGGGTAAATCTCTGACAAGAAAGAGGAGGGACGCCGTCAGAGAAGTGTTTCTGCTTCTCACCTCCTCCTGACAGAAGCCACCGCAGCCCCTAACTGCGGCGTTTGACAGCTTCTGTCACCAATTAGCCGCTAAATCAGCAGCACCCCAAACAACACACAGCGACACACTCTATCTGTCCGTTATTAAGCGCTTGTTTAAGACGCCTCCTCTCCTCGCCTCTCCCCCGCGCCGTGCCTCCTACGACGCTATGAAACAATAAAGACAATAAAAACAATGAAAGCCGTAAAAAGCCGCGCGCCGTCCGCCGCGGTATGATGCGCTCCCTCGCCGCTCGGCGCCTCAGATCCGCGGGTCCTCTGAACACAACAGAGGCCCTCTCGGCGAGACTATCAAACCAGTCTCTTCCCGCCACCAAAGTCGGTGTGGTGGACGCCCGGGCCCCGGCCCTAACGAGCTGCGCCCAGCTGCTCCGGCGTGACGAGCGGCTAAATGAAGCGCCGCGCCGCGCAACACGTGTGTTATTACTATCTGCTGCGGACCGCAAACTGCTCGTTATGCCGTCATTACGCAGGTGATTTACCGCAACGGAGGAGGGGTCCTCTCCCCTCGGCGGGGCGTTCCGGGAACCAGCTTGAACATTTGCATTTACACGCTCCGGCTGAGCGCCTTATTAGTCCCCGTGTTTATTCTTCGCTCCCACCCCGTGTTTGATTACTCCCCATTAAAGAGGAACCGGGAGCCACTGGTTCTGCTGCTAGGGTTTAGAGGAGCAGGAGATCCGTTCCCCGTTTTTTATGGTTCACAGGTGTAAGGTGTACACCGCTTCTCACGTGACGGAACGAGACTGAACCGTCACAATTTCTCATTTACTTCCTCTTTATTAATAGATTTTCTGCATAAATGATCTATTCAGCAAGCACAAAACAACATTTATTTTGTCATTTTTTATTCACCTTCGTTATTTCATTATAGTTTATTATGACCTCACAAATAATCACGACCAATGACCACTTTGTCAGGATCTACTTTTAAAGCTAAGCAGCAGGTACTCCATGGTCTGACCTCACATCCTGTTGAACCTGGAAATACATCCCATAATATCAACCAGATGCACCCTCAGAGCGGGCCTACAGTGGCGTAGGGTTATTATGAACAGACGGATTTCAAAGTGCTGTTTTACTTTCTCTCTGTAACACTGAATTAAGAGTCTCAGCCAGGAAGCTGTTCTGCTGTTCACTGGATTATTATTGAGCCCAGACTTCCACACCACATGTTGGATCTTCAGGGAATACACAAACAAACGTTTCTGCCAGTCAAACAAAAAATGGAAAGTGTAGAGCAGAGGATTTCATTGATTATGGACATTCACTTTAAGCCGAGTGATGTCGCTGCTGAATTAATCAATATTTGACTTAAGAAGTCGTTTATAACCCTGGTGACATGTGATGAATATGTTTTCCTACGTGTAGTGTCGCCAGCGAAACCACAGAAGGCCATTACCCGCTACGGCAGGGGATCGGGCCATGTCTTGAGTACGCCACTAACCCGTCTCAGTGAGCCACCGGCAGGGAACCTGAACCCTTTCCTCGGAGTACGTTTTAAAACAGAGAGAAGGGAGATTTATCTAACCTCTCCTTCAGGGTGATGCAGTGAACATCTCAGACTGATCTGTTTTTCTTTAGCTCTAGGGTTGAAATGTTCTAAATCTAACGTTACCTCCAAGCAACCAAGACATAGCCTATATATAAACAAGTAAGAAATGTAAAGCACTTTGCATTTTTCACTCCGATTTTGGCTGCATGCTTTAAATGTTCTCACGTGTGACTGAAGCAGAACTCTGCATAGAAGCATCTGCTAAATGTCTCATGAACATATAAATGAGTCGTGTTTAAGCTCAGAGCCGGATCAGTGTGATGAGGGAGAGAGACAGAGACACAGAGCGAGCGAGAGGGCACGAGAGTGAGAGAGAAAGAGTAAGGGCAAGAGAGAGAGTGAGCGAGAGCGAATGAGAGCAAGAGAGGGAGAGGGAGAGCGAGAGAGAGAGAGGGTTGCCGAGGTGAGCCCCTGGCCTGGAGTGCCCCTCATTTAAGACGATCGACCAAATCAATAAAGTGAAGAATGCTTCCTTGCTCTTTTGGCTTGGTTGCTCTCCCCCGGCCACTCTCCGTCTTCTCCCTGGCGGATACAACCCCACTCAGCTAGCAGAAAACTACAGCCAGCTCTGGAGACGTGGTCTCGCTCACCACTGTCTGAACACCAGGACGTATGGAAGAACAGCAACATATACACTCTGCACCGCTCCACGTTCCACAAGGGCCCCTCCTCGCCAAGCCAATCGGTCAACAGAACGTCTGGAGGGGATGGCTGGCTAGCAGTGTGGTCATGGGGTGCTGTGATATCGTTCTAATAAAAGATAAAAAGCCAGTCTAGATCTAAATCACCTGCTGGGTTCTGGGCAGGGTCAGCTTTCTCACGTCCTGCAGGATCTTAGTATCGTACACTGTACAGTTCCGACAGCAATATATTGTTGTTTCTCTTTATTCTGACAAATAGACTTATTGTAATTCCCTTTGGATAAAATCGTCTGCTAAATGCCCTAAATGCTAAATGTAAATGTAAATACACGTCCAGTACAAAAAAAACATTAACGCTTTGGAACAAACCGGTACCATACAGAACGGTATGAGACTAATTAGAATGTACGATTATTAATCGACCAAGCAGAGATGAACAATGCTGATGTTAAATTAATTAGTAAAAATATAAACGTATGAATGATCTTTAATCTACAAATTGTTTGTGTTATTGTGCCGTACACATCTCTGAATCATATCCTGCGAGTCTGTCTGAGAATAACAAACGGTTGTCTTTCAAAAGGTTGAAAAACACTTCAATAGTCGCTTCCCACGTAAAACCACAACAGAGCCATCCTTCCCGGCAGTTTAATAATCGCCTTTTTCAAGACACAAAGGTGGGCAACAAAAGATGGAACGGGCGAGGTCAAATCTTTAGGTTTCCATGCGCCCGAGGAGGGGCATTGATTGTGGGGTGTTGGGGTGCGGGGGGGGGGGGGGGGGTGGGGTGGATGGAGGAACCATTTAACAGCTGACAGACCTCCTCTGGCCCTGCAGGGGGTGAGCACTCCGGGCGGGGCCTGACACTGCTTTCGAGGGCCTCTGTTCGACGGGCCGAGACCCGGCTCTTTTGTTTCAATTAACCTATTGGAGGAAGGACTCATCGGCAGGTGATTTCCCCATCCCCACGGCGAGCGTTTTGCGTGTTGTTTTGATGTGGAGGACGATAGCCTTCAGACATGTGCCTCGTTCGCTCTCCTCCACCACCTCCATCACACTTCATCCAGAGTGATAGCTTCCACCGCTAGCTGTACGGCTCGGAACAGCACGCGCAAGGGCCGCTTCTACTCAGCGGGAAGCGCAGCACCACACTCTTCTCAAGGTTCTCGCTAGCTAGGAAAAGCACCAGAACTAGTGTCTCCAGAATTAGATGCTAGCTAGCCAACAACAGCACAAGCAGCGCCGATTCTGAAGGAACTGTAGCTTGCTAACTAGCTAGCTAGGACCAGCTCCAGTAGCACTGTTTGTTGTGAAGGACATTTGGGTCAGATAGGCACAGTGTTAACAGCACAGGTTCTTCAGGCTACTAAGAACCGTTCCTTTCATTAAAAGAGGTGGACAACTTGACCCTGCAAGACCAAGTCAAGAGATTTTTGGCAAAACAAGAGATTAAGTTCAACACACACCGAGCCAAAGCTTTATGTGCTAATAATAATAATAATAATAATAATAATAACAATAATACTTCTTCAAGATCAAACAGCGGTGGATCAATTAGCCATCCATTAAACATATTTGGAAGCAGAGGCAGAGGCCAGGCGTCCCACCGTATATATTAGCTCGCTGGCTAGGAGCAGCTCTGGACCTGGCAGTGAGCAGCTAGGTAGCTCTGCACCGTTCCCTCGCGGTTCCTAGCGCAGCCACACAGTGTTCAGAGGGAAGGCGTTGGGTCCAGACGTCCCCCTGCTCGTCTCCCCCCCCCCCCCGCTCGTCTCCCCCCCCTGCAGTGTGTGTGCTTTACACGAGCTGTGATAGAAAAACAAATGTGGGCTAGCCAAGGTGTAAAACATAAAAGTATTTAAAAATTGACCCCGAGGGGCTACTTTGCCCGTGGCTGGAGGCAGGATTACACCCCCCCCCCCCCCCTCCGGTCATTACTCCATGCAGCCCCCAGCCTGCCCAGGAGAGAGCTCCGGTATCTGGGACAGAGGGGGGAAGGGGAGAGAGGGGGGAGGAGAGGAGAGAGAGGGGGGAGGAGAGAGGAGAGAGAGGGGGGAGGGGGGAGGAGAGAGAGGGGAGAGAGGGGAGAGTGGGGGAGGAGAGAGGGTGGAGCGATGGGAGAGAGGAGAGAGAGGGGGGAGGAGGTGGGGAGTGGGAGAGGAGCGAGAGGGGGGAGTGGGAGGTGGAGGTGGAGAGAGAGGGGGAGGAGAGAGGAGAGAGGGGGGGGGAGAGAGGAGAGAGAGGGGGGAGAAGGTGGAGAGACAGAGGGAAGAGGGAATGGGGGTGGAGGAGAGATGGAGAGAGGGGGAGGGGGAGAGAGAAGGGGGGTTGGATGATAGAGAAAAGGAGGGGGGGAAAAAGAGAGAAAGTGTCTGAGAGGAAAGAAAATAGGCAGAAAGATCGCAAAAAAAGACAGAAAGAGGAAATGGAGATGAAGAGCCTCAGATAGCTGGGGGCTCAGGGTGGGGGTACTGGAGGTGGTGTCAGGGTGGGGGTGTCAGGGCGGGGGGATGTCCTGGCGGCGGATCTGAGGGAAGCTCCGTGTCGTGGATGGCACGGCAGTGAAGGGTTGTTGGGTCGAAGCCCGGCTTGGAGCGCGATGCGCCGACTGGCAGGCAAACACTTAGCCCAATCAGGGACATAATCACTGATTATTCCTCTGCTCTCTCTGTGATGAATATATTCCCTTTAGTTAGCCCCATCTCGGATTGAGAACGGCAGACTTATTGGTGTTTGGAATCAAAGGGTGAGCCCATTAAAGGAGACGGACAGATTCACGCCGCACCCCGGACAGACAGGGGGACGTGTGGCAGAACACAAGAAAGAATTATTTTGTCCAGGTTCAGAACATGCTGGGTCAAAGCGTTAGGTGGTACTACCTCTTCAAGATCAAACAGACGTGGATCAATTAGGCATGAATTAAACATCTCCAGCAGGTAGTTAGAAACCACAGGCCTCTTTATGCCGAGCTTTAAAGGCTTAAACTCAGAATTAGCTTTTTGTGCAACTCTTACAAGTATTAAAATAATATTATTATTGCGTGGGTTTGATGCATTATTTGCAGTTCAACTCCAATGCCGTTTGTAGCAGTTGTCAAATAGGTGTACATTGTTGGAACGTTATCAGTGATCTGAACGGCATTTGGTTGTCCGATCAAAAGTGTGGAAAAGCAGGAAGTAAACTTGTTGAATTCATCCATACCGTCCTCTGATTGGTCAATTGTAACCAATTAACCAAAAAACAAAGAAGTTGAACCTCTATATGCTGCATCTCTTTAAACAGATCCTGAATCCTTGCGCTATCCCCTCCCAACATATTCCTCCCCCATTACAAAAAAAGGAATGAAAACATATTTAACTCTCCTTCATTGTTTTGAAGAGAGTGAAACCATGCTGTCGTCGTGGAAACACTTCTCGCCTCCCTCCACCTGTCAATCAAACGTGACAGATAGTTAAACTCCTGGCAGAGTTTACGGACCCTGCGTCCGTCCGTCTCTCTGGTCACCCCCGTCGGGACAGAGGGACAAAGGAGCCACGGCGCACGTGTTTCTACATCCTGTCTGGAATGATTTTCACGGCGAGCGCACGCACACAAACACACACACACACACACACACCGAGTATCACCCAGCACAGGTACCCACTCAACACACACCTTGCCCGCTCACAGGGATGTGTGAGTGCACACACACACACACACACACACAGTGTGTGCGTCGGCAGCGTGTCTTTGATGTTGGGGGCGGTGTGTGTCTGTTCTCTGAATCACCGCCTTGCTGGCGCTAAAACACGGCAACAAAGGAACAGAACATTTGCTAGCGTGTCAAACGACATATCAGCCTCGTGAGGGATGCTAGCGCGCTAGTTAGCACCATGTAGCGGCACCTCCAGTAAAATGTTTATTGATGGGACAGGCTAACACACACTTGACAGCGTCGTAGTCGGCCGAGGGAAGCTAGCTAGTTAGCTGGCGCCGTATGGCCGCAGCTCTGGACAGGCTAACACATGCTAGCCAGTTTAGCCGGCTGCGGAGAGATGCTAACTAGCTAGTAAGCGTGCTGTAGCTGCAGCTCTGCTCACTCTAAAGAAAGGAAAATATAACTGATGCTAGCTGGGAGTATGGGAGGGATGCGGGCTAGCAATCGTCTATCTGAGTATTCATTTAACTGATGGTCCAATAGAACGCCACCATACCCACGTTAGCTCCTGATTGGTTCAAACAGTGGGTCGTTCAAAAGACCATTACGAACAGACCCCCTATCCACAAAGTCACACTTTAAATTGTTTTTCCTTGACACGACAATTCAACACATTCCGTTTATTTTCTCAGAGAGTTGCTTTAATTGCTGAAAACGAGGCAAGCGCGCCGAGGGTTCCTGCGGCCCAGGAAGTGCGCGGGCTCGGGGAGCCCTCGGAGCACTGGCAGGGGAGGCGAACACAAACACATTCATTACCGCACGCCTAGTGCCAATAATTGGCTTCAAGAAATATTCAAATGAAGCCGGGGAGGCACGGGAGCGACACGCACACACGGTGAATAAGTGATCGCTAGAACAACACAAAAGGCGGCGTGATAGACATGTTAATTATCGGCAGAGGGAAAACTTCAACAAACCACTTTATGGTAATTCATAGCGCCTGGCAGTTGATCATAATGATTACCCCCGGCTCGGCGAGGAAGGTGGCACATTTATTAGAGCGCAACAGATGGGCGTCGGCTGCGGCGCGGAGCGGGCCCCTGAATGGGTCTTCTGCGGGCCCTAAAACTATGATGAAGAGGAGGGCGGCACGCTCCCAAGGACGGGACGCAGCGACGTGAGGAGGAGGAGGAGGAGGCTCGTGCCGCACCTGCTTTACGGCGGCGGTGGCGGCAGGAGATTGATGCACGTCTTCATCGCGGCGCTGCTGCAGAAACAACACACGGCGCCTCCTATAACTCACCGATCTGCACCGGGCGAACGAGGCCTCGTCCGATTGGGCGGGAGAACCGGGCGGGAAACATCGCTCATTAGTGCCCGGCCTAGTCAATGTCACAGAGAGAGAGAGATAGAGCGAGCCTCAGGGAGGGAGAGAGACAGAGAGAGACAGAGAGAGACACAGAGAGACAGGGAGAGACAGGGAGAGCCTATAGAGACGTATTAATGTCACATTGGCTTTGGCCCGCCTGCTTAAGCCCTCGCCAAGTGCTGGCCTGGCCGTCCCCATTATCATATTGAGTGAAATAGTTCATCGCGGTGTAATTTGAGCAGGTTGGGAAGGAGACCAAAGCATTAGCAGCAGAAGCCATTGTTCCAGGGATATGTGGGCCTGTTCCACTTCATTGATGGAGTTGATTAAGTTTAAATGAAGCAGACAGCGCGATGAAAGCCCTGGTATTGACTGCCCCGGCCGGCCGGGAACATGCCAAACAGCTAGGTTTGCTAAATGTTCTAATCTTCAATCAAATCTCACATCAATACAAGACAAAGTTGGGTAATGAGACACTCGATGAAGCATACGGGCCAGGGAATTAATCCCCCGTGCCTAAAATGGCGTCAACTTTGAAGCTGGCTGCCGGGGACATAGAGTTATCTAAATGCTAAGTAAGAAACCGATTGGCCTTTTTCACTGCATACTAATCACTTCTCCATGTTATCTCCGTCCCCTCTTCTCATTGGCTCCCGGTCATGGGACCAGATCACGTGGTGGACCTCATGTGGAGGTCTGCTAGCAACGCCTTATAAAAGACCCCAGAACAGACCTTATTCCAGACCTCACCTAGACTAGACCACCCCAGACCCCACCTAGATCTACACCAGACCTAGACTAGACCACCCCAGACCCCACCTAGATCTACACCAGACCTAGAATAGACCTAGGGCAATAAAACAATAAATGATTGTATCGTGATACTTTTGATCAATATCAATATAAAATAATATAAAAAATGTTCAATATATATCGATAAGAGACTGGACCACCCAATCTAGCAGCTGTTACACAAACACGGTTCCATACTTATTTACAATATTTGAGTGTTTTTCCTTGTTGTATTGACATTGGAGTATTTATCAATGAAGAGCAGTGGAAGGTCATATTAAGTGTTAAACAGAAGTGTTTAAATCCAGCATGGTAATTCCTAGCCTTTTTATGTCTTTCAGCCATATCGCCTAGGCCTAACTAGACCACCCCAGACCTCACCTAGATCTACACCATACCTAGACTAGACCACCCCAGACCCCACCTAGATCAAAACCAGACCTAGACTAGACCACCCCAGACCCCACCTAGATTTACACCAGACCTAGACTAGACCACCCCAGACCCCACCTAGATCTACACCAGACCTAGACTAGACCACCCCAGACCCCACCTAGATCTACACCAGACCTAGACTAGACAACCCCAGACCCCACCTAGATCTACACCAGACCTAAATCAGACCTACACTAGACCACCTAACCCAGACCTACACTAGATCTACACCAGACCCAGGCCAGACCAGACCTTATGGAGAGGGTCCAGATCATCAAGAGAAACTTTACTCCCATCCAGTCTGAATCATGCATCCCCCTTCAGGAAGCAGATACACACACCCCATCTTTCACCTCATTGATAAAAACATCACAGTTTCAAATAATTTGTATTTTTGTTGTTCAATTAAAGAATAATTTGTAAGGCACACTTGACACTCGTACATGTTTCATATTCAAACGGCAGCCAATCAATGAACGGCAGTTTGATTATTTTACAAAGCTAACTAGTGCCATTAGCTGTGGAGTTGCTCGCTGGGACTTGTGATGTGTCTAATGAGCACGCTCCGGTCGGTAGCAACAGATTAGCTTTCAGGGAACACGGTAGCGGAAGATTGGTGTACACACACACGCGCGATCCATCACAGAAATCCAATCCACCGCTGATTAGCCATTCCAATAGCTGCGCTGCTGACCTTGTCAATCCAAACCGGACGAGACCGTACGCACTAGCGCACATAGTTAGCATCTCTGCGCACGCTGGGAAGCTACACATCGGTCGAGCATAAAGTACACACTATGTAAACCAATACACAATATGAGAACACACACACAGCCTCCATGTCCTGGATCTCAGCCTGCGACCGTCTGGCTTCACAAACACCGGAGGAGCAACACTTCATGCAGCACATCTACGCTCTCTCAGAGGCAGAAAAGAAGTGTTGTTTGTTGTATTGTGTGTTGTCTTCCAGTGTGTGTTTTGTTGTGTGCTGTGTGCTGATGTGTGTGTTTATGTGTTGTGTTCCGGTGTGTGTGTGTGTGTGTGTGTGTTGTGTCCTGGTGTATGTTTTGTGTTGTGTGTGTGTGTGTGTCGTGTGCTGGTGTGTGTGTTGTGAGCTGTGTTCCACTGTGTGTTGTGTTCCGGGGTGTGCGTTGTGTGTGTGTCGTGTGCTGGGGTGTGTGTCATGAGCTGTGTTCCAGTGTGTGTGTGTGTGTGTGTGTGTGTGTGTCGCATGCCGGTGTGTGTGTTGAACAGAAAGCTCACTTTGAGCCTGGGTTGATGTTTGAAAAGGTGAACGCGTAACCGCAGTGACAGTTAATATCCCATAATAAGTTAGAGCGCTGCGCAGCCTAACAGCTTCACACCTGTCAGAGAACAGCCTCCTCGTCTCCGCAGGTTAATAACACTCTCTCACACACACACACACACACACACACACACACACACACACACACACCGCTGCATGCAGAGACATCAGCGCTCTGCTGCCTTATGCCTGTAGGCCAAACAATCATGTTCAAAGACATACAAATTTTATATATATATAAATATATACAAAGGCCCATGTTTTACATGAGCACAAGTCACATTTTAGACATTTAAAGACAATTATTTAAAAGACAAATGTAGTAATTGTATAATATATATATACACATATAAATACACACACACACACACACATACATACATATAAATAAATATACACACACAAACACACACATATACATACACATATATATATATATATATATACATACACATATATATACATACATACACATATATATACATACATACATATATATATATATATATATATATATATATATTAGATATATAAACACACACATACATATACACATACTGTATATGTATATTTACACACACACACACACACACACACACATGTATATTATACATTTACTACATTTGTCTTTTAAATAATTGTCTTTAAATGTCTCCAATGTGTGATTCGTGCCCGTGTAAAACACTGAGTGGCCTTTGAGATTGAAGGGTGCTAAATAAATAAACCTGCATATATTAATGGACGGTGATAATGAGGCTATAATTATCCATTAATTGGTATAAATGTCTCCGTTATGCCGCCGTTCTAACCGTTTGTTACGTGGTGGTTCTCTGCGACACCTCAGAGCTGACAGGCTGTTCTGTCTGGGGGGGGGGGGGGGGGGGGGGGGGTACAGTCTGAGGGGTCCAGTCTGAGGGGTCTGAGGGGTACAGTCTGAGGGGTACAGTCTGAGGGGTCCAGTCTGAGGGGTACAGTCTGAGGGGTCTGAGGGGTACAGTCTGAGGGGTACAGTCTGAGGGGTACAGTCTGAGGGGTACAGACTGAGGGGTCTGAGGGGTACAGTCTGACGGGTCTGAGGGGTCTGAGGGGTACAGACTGAGGGGTACAGTCTGAGGGGTCTGAGGGGTACAGTCTGAGGGGTCTGAGGGGTACAGTCTGAGGGGTACAGTCTGAGGGGTACAGTCTGAGGGGTACAGACTGAGGGGTCTGAGGGGTACAGTCTGACGGGTCTGAGGGGTCTGAGGGGTACAGACTGAGGGGTACAGTCTGAGGGGTCTGAGGGGTACAGTCTGAGGGGTACAGTCTGAGGGGTCTGAGGGGTACAGACTGAGGGGTCTGAGGGGTACAGTCTGAGGGGTACAGTCTGAGGGGTACAGTCTGAGGGGTCTGAGGGGTACAGACTGAGGGGTCTGAGGGGTACAGTCTGAGGGGTCTGAGGGGTACAGTCTGAGGGGTCTGAGGGGTCTGAGGGGTACAGTCTGAGGGGTACAGTCTGAGGGGTACAGTCTGAGGGGTCTGAGGGGTACAGTCTGAGGGGTCTGAGGGGTACAGTCTGAGGGGTCTGAGGGGTACAGTCTGAGGGGTCTGAGGGGTACAGTCTGAGGGGTACAGTCTGAGGGGTCTGAGGGGTGTTAATTTGTAAATAAACTGCATGTTTGTTTGTTAAACAGCGGCCGCGCGCACAGCCTTCCCGTCACGCGTCGAACCGGAGCACCGTAATAAAACAAACCGGGCCCTCAGAGCTCCGCGGGACTTTGATTCCGCCGCGGCTGCCTCTTAGCGGCGCGGCGGCAGCCGTTTCAACTGTCACTCCATCCGCGCGCTCTCTGTGTGTTTAACTTGTCGCCTGAAACTCGCCGGGTTTCCCACTCCTGTTTACCGCCGCGTTACACCGCGCGCCTCGCGACACGGAGGATGTGACGTTTCATTTGCCGAGGAAACATCGCATTGTGCAGCCTTCATGTTATTAGGCGCCTAATGTGATTGCAATTGTAGGCCTGTGGGGTGTTCCACAAAGTCGGTTTTATCACTTACCCAGCTAAGTTAAACCAGGGTTAGCGGCAACCCTAGGTTTTCCGTTCCAAAATGAACACGGTATGTAAGTTGCTATAGAAACATATGCTCTCCATCAAACCTGGTCGGAGCAGGTTTTGCGCAGGTTAAGTTTGGAAGATAACCCGGTTTTGCTCAGAGTAGGCTATTTAAACCCGCGTTTATCGCAGCTTTTACGTGTTCGCCTGTTGATATCGGAGCGCAAATAATTCGTGCAATTCACAGAGAGAGATTAATTAGACCACGGCTCGACATATTGTCCTTTCCGGATGACTTTTTCACGTGATTCTTTGATATATTTAAATAGCCTTCTCCAACCCTACATTGCAAATGTTACCAATCGTGGATCTGCCCTCAGTTCACTACAAACAATTTGCATAGCTTTCCGTTTTTTTGCGACGGGTAGCTTTTTGTACAGTGTAGGAGATGCTGAGCACATAGGCAAAGCTATCTGCCGCTCAGTGCGTCTATCTTGCGCTGAAGCGGTTGTTGCGTAACTTCATCGTTTTTCCAGGCCATAAACCCACGAGACGCATTAAAATGGAGTTTCACCAACTTGCAGGTCAGCATTATCTACTTTAAGTGTTCCCAAATGGCTCTGAAATTATCCTTGTTGACTTTTCATCTGGGTATTATATTTCAGGATTTCCTAATGTAATTGGGTGCATTGATGGCATACATCCAATGTGAGCAATACATTTCAACAGGGTGCGTTGTATTATGAACATATGAACAAATATGAACATCATAGACCTCATATAATTGTTGTGCTTGCAAGATAGCTCAAAGTTTGTATTTGATCTCAGGGCAATTCGATGGGGATCTCCTGGAGATCGAGGGTATCCATGCCTCCCGACGCTCATCACCCCGTACCCTAATCCCGCTCCTGGACCACAGACAACATTTAACCTGGCACACAGCAGAACCCGCGTTAAGATTGAAAATGCATTCAGGATATTGAAGTCCAGATTCCAATGCCTACGTGGACTAAGAGTTTGTCCGGAACGGGCATGCGATGTAATTGTTGCATGCGTCGTCCTCCACAATATAGCCACTCTGCGCAAAGAGATGCCTCCCCCTTTGACCCGTTCCTCGAGGAGGAACACATTCCGCAAATGTTTGTAAGGGCTAACAAAGGATGCGAGACCACATTTGCAGAAATTAAAAAAAAACACACCAAACACTGTATTCTTCCATAGGCCTAATTGTTATTCTTTAGTTGCTGAGGGAGGAAAATAATAATTAGTACCCTGAATAGCAATATCATCATCGTCCACTTTGAATTTCTGCTCGAGATCGGTAAAATATGCGGCCCGTTTCGCCATTTTGATCAGGATCCATACATCGCGTCTTTATAGGTTTGCCGTGAACGCGCACAACCCTGTGTTAACCAACCCCGTGTTGATTGAACTAATTCATAACCGGTGCTGTGGAACCGACAGCTCTGGGTTAGTCGGCACAGGATCAATCAACCTAGAGTTCAGCGTTAACTCCGTGTTTGTTAAACCTCCGTTCTTGGAACACCCCACTGATGTTTGTCTAGGTTTGTGTTGTTGTTGTTACTTATTGTTTTAGTTAGCGCACAAGCGGCATTTTTTGCGTCAAGGACGCGCGCGCCCCCTCCCCTCTCCCTCTCCCTCTCCCCTCCACTCCTGTCTCCTCCCCCCTCTCTCCCCTCCTCTCTCTCCATCACATCTGCTCCACAATGCGCTCCATGACCGCAGGGAAGGACCGCTACGAACAACCGGGCGGTAAACTGACGTTCAACTTGTATTTAAACGATTTTAAATACATTAGAAATATAAAAAGCCCGTTTTCTTCCAATGTTGTGGTTTGTAACATTTAAGAGCTCAGGGCGAAATGAATATTATTTGCGTGAACTTAAATTAATTCAGCTTATCCAACGATGAGGAATATTCCCTCGTATAATACAATTAGAATAATTACCGCAACAGCCAATTATCCGCTTTATTTTAATTTATAAATACTTAATGAAATCCGCTTAATTTGCAATCCCTACTGGCCGTCCACCGATAACTGGAGGAAAGGAGCAGCGACCCCTGGCGTCCGAACACAGAATCTCTCTCTCACACACACACACACACACACACACACACACACACACACACACACACACACACACACACACACACACACACACACACACACACATGTTTATAATTATAGATGTCGATACATTACTATGTAGGCTATATATCGGATATGGCATGACAACATAAACAATGACTAAGATGCCTTTTGCTTTTATCCGAACACATAGGACATGTGGAGGCTTCCGTAGGGCTGGCAGGCCGGCCTGGATTGTATTTCATTAGCCTATAGCTTCAAGGTAGGAGTCTGAACGTACAGAACGTGATGGAGAGCGACGGGTCTGTTCAAGCGTCCTCCCGCTGAGACGCGACAAACGCCGTCTCGTCCCAGACCGCTTCCTGACGCGATGGATCTGGCTCATATTCTGCGTTTCTCTCCACATCCAAATCAAAATCGCTCCCGTTTTATTCCGCTTTACTGGCGGGAAAAGGAGGTCATGTTCCCGCCTGAAGGAGAAGCCTGCTGACCAGTCCTCACACCTCCAATTATCCCTAATTACTCCTCATTAGCGGGACGAGCGCGCGGCTCGGGACAAAGTCACCGCCAAGCGATAGGCCTATTTAATAACATTATTTAATATATAAATACATATATGTATGTATATTCAGTATATTTCTAGGCCTGTTTATAAATATATCCAGTGTGTTACATGCAGTAGGCCTCTACGTTGCATCACTCTGAGACTATTTAAGCACATGGTCGCAAAAACATTAGAATTAAAACTCGTCGTGGTCAGAGATAAAAACACGGCTAGTTTTTACTTATCGTTTTATTTTGTAAAAACTATAACATTTCTAAATATTTGTCTAGCATATGTGGAATCATGTTATAATAATACAATGAATCTCATATTAATATGAGTCATAATGGTTCCTAGGCCTATTATAAACCTCTACCATGTGACGAATCACAGAGGAGTCTGATGAATTTCTTTGAGAAACACAAACGAAAAATAATAAAACCAAAAAGATATCAAAAACGTATCATTCTGTAAAAAAAGAAAAAGACATTCCTGTAGTCAGGTAATTATTACAGATAATAGAGTCGCCATAACGCACGTGTCTGCCCAATTAGCTGGAACAATTATAACAAGGCTGACTTTAATGACGTCTCCATTTGACAGCGGCACACTGGTTACATAGTGTGTGTGTGTGTGTGTGTGTGTGTGTGTGTGTGTGTGTGTGTGTGTGTGTGTGTGTGTGTGTGTGTGTGTGTGTGTGTGTGTGTGTGTGTGTAATTAAAATCCCCGGTGCCTCCGGGACCCGTCAGCTGCTGCGGTGAACGGAACCAGTCGAGCGTGTTGCGCAACATGACCCGGGCCAGATAACCCGTGTCAGCGTATTAACCTGGACGAGGACTCATCAGGGGGAGGGGCTGAAAACTGTTGGCTGGCTGCTTCATACACTGGCTGTAATTTCTGTTTCATTAAATAACGAAAACAAAGAGCATAGGCTGCTAAAAGTTATGTTTTATCAGGCTAAAAATCCGGGTAAACCATAGGAGATAAATCTATCTCTATCTCATCAATATATCGATATCTCTATCTATCTATATATATATATATATATTTATTTATTTATAATTATAGAATGTTTTACTGCCTGGTGATGATGATGGACATTATTATTATTAATTGTTATTACCATTATTATTACAGTTTGTTCCTATTGCCCGGTTCAGTAGGATATTATTCTGATAATCATTATGATATAATGCTCTCTCTCTCTCTCTCTCTCTCTCTCTCTCTCTCTCTCTCTCTCTCTCTCTCTCTCTCTCTCTCTCTCTCTCTCTCTCTCTCTCTCTCTCTCTCTCTCTCTCTCTCTCTCTCTCTCTCTCTCTCTCTCTCTCTCTCTCTCTCTCTATATATATACACATACACACACAAGAGGCCTCCTGACGTCTCTGTTGTGGTAAAAGACCGGCTACAGGCTGGAACCTCTCCCAGCACCATGAGAAACCATACGGTCCTGAGAAGGTCAGAGTCCACTGAGTCAGAAGTGAGGAAGGGCCAATCACGCGAGAGGGGGAGGGGCTTAGGGAGTGCTGACATGTCCCATCTAAACCACTTTCTCTCGCTGTCCAAACACATCGATCCACACGTGTCATCAGCACGTCGTGATGTCTTCCTCCCTCTGCGCTCAGGCCTTCAGCAGGCTAATGCTAATGCTATGAGCTAAGGGCTGATGCTAATTTTGAAGCTAATACCAACACCTTAGTGGACAGATAAATAACTGTATAACAAGGGTAACGTTATATTAAATCTATATCTATATCTATATCGATATCTATCTATCTATCTGTATATATATTAATTTATGTTTGATCAAAATGAATATGCTTGAAGAGAGTTCTGCTATTGCATTAACATTATGTTCCCAGTATGTGATGATAAATGCAATGCTGACCCGATTATGTTGATATGATTGAGATAAGAGATGGATGATTCTAGTTTAGATGTGATGTACATGTGATGCACTATATGACTATAGATGTTTGATTCTATGACAGATGCATGTACTATTATATATATATATATTTAGATTATATATGATTGTAGATATGACAGATATAATGCACTATATCTATAGATGTATGATTCTAGATGTGACGGATGTGATGTGACTATAGATTCTATAGTCACATCACATCAGTCACATCTAGAATCATACATCTATAGTATAGATGTATGATTCTAGATGTGACATATATAATACACTATAGATTTATGATTCTAGTTGTGACAGATGTGATGTGACTATAGATGTATGATTCTAGATGTGACGGGTGTGATGTGACTATAGATGTATGATTCTAGATGTGACATATAATGCACTATAGATGTATGATTCTAGATGTGATAGATGTGATGTGACTATAGATGTATGATTCTAGATGTGACAGGCGCTGTGTCCGGTGGGGGGGTATGGTAACCAGAGCTAAATATTTAATAGAGGAGGATAAAAGCATTCTCAGAGCTGAGCTACACTCCCCCCCCCCCCACCCCTCACCCCGGGGCCAGGCCCTCACCCCCTGCGCCCCCCCCCACCCCCCACCCCCTCCTTGGACAGCTGCTTGAAGTGTAAATGTGTGTAGTTCCGTGTTCCCAGAGACTGTCAGAGTGTTCGGCCCGTTGTCGCGGCGACGCGGCCCCGACAACAGGAGCCTGACAGGCAGGTGACACGGCAACCGACACATCATAGCAACCCATCGATTTACCATCCTGCACTTCATGGCCCCATGAAGAGGAGACGAGACGAGGAGAAAGATGAGAGGAAGAGAGGAGAGAGAGGAGAGGAGAGGAGAGGGGAGGAAAGGAGAGGTCAGGAGAGGAGAGGAGCAGAGAAGAGAAGTCAGGAGAGGAGCAGAGAGGAGAGGAGAGGTCAGGGTCAACAGTGTTGACATGGGGTCATCGCTGCCAGGGGTCAAATGTTGACCATCAGGTCATTAAATAATAAACTTGACCACACAAGTGGGATTGTGGACGTCACACATGCAGATGTTCCGATTCCACTTCCTCTAAAACAAAAAAATGCAACACCCCATCTCAAACAGATATGTAGTTATTGTAATTAGTTTGTTATGATTGAGCAGGTTTTAATCACTCTCATTCTGTTATTGTGGCTTCAGACAGGACTGTGTGTGTGTGCGTGCGTGTGTGCGTGCGTGCGTGCGCGAGAGGCAGACGTTGACATTTGCGGTTCAGAGCAGCGTCTCTGGAGAGGGCCTGTTGATGGCCGTGGCTAATGCTAAACATGCTAAACATGCTAAACATGCGGTAGCTGCATAATGTAGCAGATGGTAAGCACAGGTCCTAATACAGCGCCCCTCCCTCCCTCCCTCCCTCCCGCCCCTCTCTCCCTCTCTCCCCTCTCTCCCTCCCTCTCCTCTCATCACCCTCTGTTCCCCTCCTTCCCTCCCTCCCTCTCTTATAATAATAAAGCCTGGTCCGGGTCATGCTAACCCAATCTCATTATAATCTCTCTTTCCTCTGGACCCCCCGCCCCCCCGGGAGCCTGTCTACAGCGGCGTGGTGTGGGGGTCTGCGTCCTCCAGGGAGACCCCCTTTCACATGGCCAGGAGACCCTAATGAAGTCACAGAGAGACACAATTATTTCCCAGAGAAGCCAAATTAATGTCCTCTCACGTCCCCCAGGGAGAGGGGGGAGGGGGGCCGGGGGGGAGCACAGCTTTGATGGGCGTCTGATCACCGCCCCTGATAAACTGAGGGGTTGAACCCTCTTGCCACTGGTAAGTA
Organism: Micromesistius poutassou; assembly: GCF_964030765.1. Classification (NCBI taxonomy): domain Eukaryota; kingdom Metazoa; phylum Chordata; class Actinopteri; order Gadiformes; family Gadidae; genus Micromesistius; species Micromesistius poutassou. Next base: position 74,060 of record NW_028179077.1, on the reverse strand, counting down.
GGAGGGGGGGGTGGCGGGGACATGGCCGCCGTGTGTTGGAGATGTCAAACACTCAAAGAAAAAACATCAAGAACGTCTGTTTCAGATCATGTTCCTCCTGAGGAGCAGGAGCTTTACTCAGTAAGCTCTACTCAGTGTTCAGAGCTGTAGTCACAGTGAGCTCTACTCACAGTGAGCTCTACTCAGTGTTCAGAGCTCGACTGGCCGTACTCAGTGTCAAGTTTTCTACTTTAGTTTCATTAGAGTCCTCAATGTCAATAAAAAGGATAAGATGTACAGAACTATAAAGTCTCCAATGGATAAACCACTATAATACTATTCAAATAACAGATCAAATAGAAATGGAGCAAACTGCTGAAATTCAAAGGATGGTAACAGAGGGATGTGTTGGTATTAGACGTTTCAGAGGACAGTGATAACATGTAGATCTGATACACTGGTCCCCTCCTGCCTGCTCCAGTGGGCGTCCTCTGCTCCTCCGCTCCGTGGCTGACTCGCTACAGCACACCTGAGTGAGGACAACCGTCCTTGTGTGAATATAAGACAGTTCTCCCGATGATTAGGAGACTCCTACGAGGCCTTAAGGTAACACGGGAGCAGGCGGGAGTTTAACACTGTTTACGGAGACCAGGAAGCAAAGCTGCGATTCCCTGCCTGCTCTAAACTCTTCCTCCTCCGTCTGCTGATCTTCTCCAGGATGGGTTTTTCTACCGCCGCCGCAACGTGTGACTGGTGGTGTTTCACACACACAGACACACACACACACACTTAACATTAACACACACACACACACACAGACACACACTTCAGAGTGAGAGCTTCCAACAGCCGTCATTATTCTATTTATTTCTTTGCTAGAAAGTCAAGTGGTGTTTTAAAGGTTTTTAAAATAAAAACTGAAAGTTTTTTACTAGGTTATATTGTCACAAACGTTATTTATTTTAAATATAGAGATATTGACTTAATTTAAGTCAGTGTGTATATTTCATCTTTACAGACATTTTCTGTAAAAGGTGCATTCTTGATATGTTTACAAAACCCTGCATCTCTAGTGCACTAAATTAGAGGAAATAACATGTTATAGATTCAATATAAATATGTTGCTATAAAGAGATACAGCGAGCAACGTTTTACTAAGGAATAGTAATAACAACTGTAGAAAGGAATAACAATCACATCACATTGTAGTAGAAATTAGCATATTATGAACTCATCATAAATGCAATTCAAGTTATTTTCCACAAAGCCAGCGTGTACTTTTATTTTGAAGCCTGTATCGAGTTCCTTTACTGTGGCTTGACAGGAGATTTGGACGCGCATTAAACAACAGACCGGACCGCACAGAGCCGCGTCCAACAACACAATAAAACCATCCATTACTTTTTAATGTCCATTTCAAAGGTCCTTTGTGCTCGGCCCTTTATGGTCGTTCCATGCATTCAATTAACGTGGAGCGCTATTCTGACCGCGGTACGAATCAGTGCTGGAGTGAAACCAGCACTGGCTTATTGATTAAACCGTGTGTCCTTTGGGAAGAATGGCATGTACACTTTTTATTCATGGTAAAACTCATAAAATGCTGTAGTGTGCAGCTAAACAACTTGCCTCGCTTCCATTTCGGGATTCAACTTCTTTTTTTGTATTTGCTTCAGAATTGGTATCTTCTTTTGGCTAACCCCTCCGATAAAATGCCCAACAGTGACAGCGTTTTATTTTCATTTGGGCGTTCATATCATCTGTCCAGCGATCCACAAATACTCTCCTAAAATGTGTGACTCTGAGACTTCAACCCACAGAACGGCCTCCAGCTCTGCAGAATCAAACTTCAACGGCGGCCTTAACCTCTGTTGTGGAGAGCGAGGCCCCAACCTCCCTCTCCCTCACTCTCCCAGTTCCAGGAGGCCAGTGGAGGAATGGTTTATCACTGGTATTACCACCGGGGTCAGGGGGCATCGGGCTGCTTGCCAAAAGTGGAACTCAAATAGTATTTCTAGTGTGACATAGAAAACATTTACTTAAACCTTTATCATTTCTTTGCCGTGTACACGATGCCACCAGAAGACCGCGGGGCGGAGAGGAGGTCATCACCAACTTTACTTTAAGAATTCAGCAAACACTTTTAGCAAACACAGTGCATCTTGCTCAGGGAGACCTACAGGTAGACTGTGGACATGAGGGATCGAACCCAGAACCTTTAGGCTGTGAGTCACCCCAACCACTCGACTATCGCGGCCACTTTCGTGTTCGATGGCGAGCCATCACCCATCCCCAGACTAGTTAACGGTTGTATCAGTTCCTCAACAGATCCTCAGATCTCCCCGTCTCTGTGTGATCTCCGATCGTTCCCCACGACTTCCTCCTCCTCGTCTTCCTCTCCTCACTCATGAATAATAACAATACCGCCATCACAGTTCCACCACCCACAAGGCCGCCCGCTTACAGAAGGCTGTGAAGCGATCTCTGGTTCACCTGATTATGCCGTCTAAATGATACATCACATGTCGTCGGCAGATTAACATTGCATGTTCCTCCCGGAGCGCCGCAGCGAGGCGGCCCTCTGAGCCCATTGTTCCATCTTCAGTCGACGAGGCTCTTCTGTCTCCGTGTTCAGGGTCATTCTGCTCATTACAAGCCTTCCTGCAGCGCTATTAATACACCGCCAGGCTTCCTGCTCCTGTCGTCGGCGCTGCGACGCTGTGAGACTCCGCAGCTCGCAGGGCCCGCGTTCCGACGGAGAGGAACAACACTTTTGTTTGTGTAATCAAGCTGCTCGGGAAACCTAACCTTTAAATAACACGCTGCAGGTTTTGTCTGTCGTTATCTCCGCCTCCGTCTTATTATTGTGATTATTTCGGGCGGTGTTCTCCACCTCCTCACTCTTACTGTGTCGCCTGTCGACGGCTCCCTGCTGGGTCGTCACGACAACCTCCGCACCTTCCTGTTTACAAACATGGCGCGTGCCTGTATTAAACATCCTGTCGTTCCTCGCCTGATTGGTCAGGCCTCAGCCAATGACGTCAGAGCCCAGCCACTGATGACCAGGGATCAGTTGCTTTGGACTGATCCACTTTAGGGGTGGAGGAGGCAGGGACGGAGGTGGTGGTGGTGGTGGTGGTGGTGACCCTAGTAGAGGCGGTGGTAGCGTTGGAGGTGGGGAGGTGGAGGTGGTGGTGACGGGGACGGAGATGGTGGATAGGTTGGTGGTGGTTGAGAAGTTGGTGATGAGGAGATGGAGAGGTGTACTAGTAGTGCTCGTGAGAGTGATGGTGGTTATTGGGGGGGATTTGTGGTGGTGGTAGTGGTGGTGGTAGCAATAGTGATGGTAGAAGTGGCTGGTGGCGGTGGTAGTGGGGGGGGTGGTGGTGACATGGTGGTTACATGAGGAGAAGAGACGGTGGTAGTAGTAGTGGGGGTAGTGATAGAGTTGTAGGAGGAGGAGGAGGAGGAGGAGCTGGGAGGTGTAAGGCGGCCGTGTTTCCTAGGCCTGCTTCCTGCTGGGCTCTGGCGAGCGTCAGATTGGAGCTCTCTGGGTGGTGTCAACACCTGAGGCTCCGCTCCACCCGGCCCGCAGCCCGCCGGCTGCAGCCTGTCCGCCCGCGGGCCGGGGGGCACCTTGGGGCCGGGGTGTGAAGCAGGCCCATTAACAAGTGGTCCGCCCGGCCGCGCCGGCAGCAGGCGCCGGGACAAACGCCGGCGCCAGGCCGCATTTAAGGGGCTCCTAGCCCCGGCTTTGTTCCCGGAGCGGGAGGTGTGAACCAGTAATAGCTCTGAGTGGGACCTGGCCTGTCTTTGTCCTCCTCACCCCTGGCTGGGGACAACAACAATCTACTGCACACCAGATACAAGAGCACACCCCCACCCACCGACACCGCCAACCCACCCCCACCCGGCCGGCCGGCCGGCCTTCTGCAGGGGCCCGGTGGAGGAGGAGTCAGCCTCAGCAACCCCCACCCCCATCACCAGGTGGAGAACCACGACCACGCCGATGTTGTACCAGATGTGTTGAACCCCCCCCCTCCTGTTAGAGCGGAGCGTCCCGGTATTCCCAGACCGGAGTGCCGTGGTATTCCCATCGTGGGCCGTGGAGCTCCGTGTTTGTGCCACATTACGCTCCTCCGACACCCATCCTGCCACCTCGCCTCACATCGGCGCCTCCCGTTAGCCCGTCGCCGCCGCCCAGGAGCCTTCATTACCCCGGGCCCCCCGGGACCCCTCCCCCCCCCCCGATCAAAAGGACTGATTTCCATGGGAACGAAAGTACACGTCCAATGAGGTGGAGGCGGTGCCAAGCATCACACACACACACACACACATGCTGCGCCAATCTTTGCCACAAATTGGCAACTGCACACACACACACCGACCTTTCCTGAAGCATATGACACACATACAAACACGTCCACACACACACACACACACACACACACACACACACACACAGGTTGTCAGCACACAGTGTGTGTTGGCACACAAGCGTGCGATAACACACACCTTACAATTCATCACCGATTATTCTGTGCAACATCCAGCCGTTAGAACTTTATTGACAAACAGAGCGGCGACGAGGAGCATGCTGTTGTGAGGAGGTAGACACGCACAGGAACCTGATGGAGGAGGAGGAGGAAGGGGAGGAGGAAGAGGAGGAAGAGGAGGGGGAGGGGGCGGAGGTGGAGAAGACAGAAGAGGAGGGGAGGAAGAGGTGGAGGGGGAGGAGGAGTAGCAGGAGGAGGTGGTGGAGGTGTAGCAGGGGGAGGTGTCCAGGGTTTATTTAGACTGTAATGTATGCTCCGAGGAGCGGGCGCGGCGGCTACGCTACAGGAAGCGCGCGGCGCTAACGAAGTGGTAAATTCAGTGTTAATGAGGGTCTTCACTGTTACCACCTCAGAGGTAAAGCCTTCCTCACCCCTCATCCTCCATCTGCTGCCGTGCGGTTGGGAGGAGGGGGAGACACCCCCCCGACACCCCCATCATCACAGCCTCCCAGCCTGCAGTCTCCTGCCCTATTAGCAGCTCGGAGGAGGAGGAGGAGGAGGAGGAGGCCTTCCTGCTCCTCGCGCACCCTGTTTACTTCACTTAGAGGAGTTAAGAGGGCGCCGTCGGCTGCCGCGTGGTTACAGGATCACAGCCCTGAGTCCGCACGCCCAGGAGGGGGGGTGGGGGGGGGGGTGGCGATCAATATGCCGGGAGCCTCTCTCACCCCCCTCTCTCTCACCCCTGTCTCTCTCACCCCTGTCTCGCACCCCTGTCTCTCTCCCCTCTCTCTCACCCCCCTCTCTCTCACCCCTCACTCCTCTCTCTCTCACCCACCCTCCCTCTCACTCTTCTCTCTCTCACACCTCGCTCTCGCCCCTCTCTCTCCCCTCGCTCTCTCCCCTCTCTCTCACCCCCCTCTCTCTCACCCCTCGGCATTCCCGCCTTCTCAAGTGTGGACCGGCAAACATTAGGCTGATACATCCTCCTGCTGCTGTCGAGCAAGAGACAACTTCCTATCTCCCCCCTAATACAGCAACATACACTTACAAACAACAGCAGCGCAGCAAGTGTCTGTCTCTCTCTCTCTCCCCCTCTCCGTCTCCCTCTCTCTCACTCTCTCCCTCTCGCCCTCTCTCTCCCAAGCTATACCATGTGTGATCAACTATACTGCATGCTAGCACCGCGTTACATGCTACCACATGCTCAGCTATTCCAGGTGTGATCGTCCATGCCGAGAGCTAGGCTACGTGCTAAGCTACACCCTGTGCGAGCTGCCATGCTGGACGGTGCGGTATGCTAGGCGTGTGATTCATGGCGTCAGTTTTAACCTTCAGTTTAACTGTGGAGCCGCTCTCTGCAACACCTGGCCCACCAAGATGGAGAGGGGATATTATGGGATGGCTTAATTACTCTTTACCCTCTAACGAGAGACAGCTATATATCAATCTATATATAACCAGTCCATTGCCTCTAACGAGGTGCCGCTATATCATCTGTGTACAACTATACCCCCTTATTACATACATACATACACACACACACGCACACATATACATACACAAACACACACACACATCATCTTACCCTCTAACTAGATACAGCTATATCATCTAGAACTAGTCTATCGATACAGCTATATCATCTAGAACTAGTCTGCAGAGTTTATAAGCTCTTCATCTCGCGACTCAGAGATGAGGTTAGTGTGTCTCTAGAACCCTCTGATCCCCCACATAGCCGACCCTCTCCTCACACGGGGTTCTAGTTACAGGTAGTGACCCAGCCGGACCGCGACCCATTTCGGGTTCTGACCCATAGCTTAAGAAACACGCTGCTCTGAAGAGATGCAGATATATATAAACAGTCAACACGTCGACCCTCTCAGGCCCTGAGGGTTCCCTAAAGAGAGACAGATATCTTGACATGATCCCCTCAGAAGAGCGCAGGTTTTGCTAACTGATATCTCCAGCCTATATCTCGGAGCTTTAGGAGTGCTTGCTAAAGAGATCCTTCTATATATAACCTCACTCGTTCTGTCGACGGGCGCATTTGAAGTTTCCTCTGTGGTGTAGCGGCGTCTCCCCTCCGCTCATCACCGCGCGGCGCCCGCAGCCTCGCGCTCCTCTTCAACTCAACTTCCCCCACTAATGGAATCCGTCAACGTGTTTGTCAGAAAGCGAGCCGCACGCAGACGACGGTTCACTGTGCGGAGCGAATCAAAGACGGGCTTGAAAACCAACAGGAGCAGGATGGGTCCTGACTCCGGTAGTCGGCGGGCTCTACGGCGGGCTCCAGCGAGCCGGCTGGTTCACCGCCCAGAGCCCACCTTACACCGCACTACAGGCCGGCCCCCCTCGCCCGGCTCTGCTCAGATGAATACTGAATGTACTGCTCACACCACGCCCCTCTGTCAGACCCATTCTGAGCCGTCTTTAAAGAACCCAAACTCTGCGCTTGTAGTTAAATGTTGTGGCTGGCTGATGGGCGGGTCGGAGCCCAGCTCAGCGTCCCGGTTCTCCAGACGGCTCCAGCGGAGAACGTTCTCCGTCTCAGAAGTTGACCCCCGCCCTCTGCTCCCCGGGTCCAGCTCCTTCCTTCTGGACGGAGGTTCAGCGTCTCAAAGCGCAGAACAAAGCCCTATAATAGCAGCTTCGTTCCAGCAGCCGTCACTCAGATGAACAAGTCTTAACAACACGGGCGGACGATGGAGGAGAACTTTACTTATTCCATGGTTCTAGACGGTCGAGTGGTGATTGGAACCTCCTGTGTGTGTCAAGATGGATGCCTCGTCTACTGCGGAGCGAACCTACCAACGGCTACAAGGAGAGGATTCTAGTACAAGTAAAAGTACTAGTACTACTTGTACTAGTACAAGAACTGGACAATGAAATGAGATCTCTGCTTTTAACCATCACTAGCAGCATTTAACCATCACTAGGATGATTTAACCATCACTAGCAGCACTAGGAGCTGTTAACCATAACTAGCAGCACTAGGATGATTTAACCATCACTAGCAGCACTAGGAGTGTTTAACCATCACTAGCAGCACTAGGAGCATTAACTAACATGGATGTGTTTTGGTGTTACAGACAGTGACCTGAACCTTCATCCTCCTTAGTCACCCCACCTACCCTAAACCACGCTGGTAATCCATACTAGTAGTCTCATACCATCACACCATCACACTACATATATTAAAGAAACGGGACAGGAAATCATTTAGGTTTCATGTTGATGCTTTCATTCACATCAAAGTATTGGTTATAAATCAATGTGTCAATGTTTTAATTTCACAATATAAATATAACAAAATATAAATCATATTAAAAGATGATCAAGTGGTTCTGACAACACAGTGAGTGGGCACGGCTAACATTAAAACCATCCTCACCATGTTACAATATCATACGTTTACATTAAATCACTGCAAAGTAGCCATCTTGGCTAACATATCCTAACACATGCTAACACATGCTAACACATGCTAGCACGCCAACACACACGGTTCTCTGCGGTGCGTTTAATTAAATAAAAAGCTACAAACTGTAGCGTTCTCTGGAAGCTCTGCTAACACATGCTAACACACGCTAACAGGCTACAGTGGCGGCTGGATTACAAGCTCCTCTTATCCCCCTGATCCGGACGCTCCCCGAGGTCATTTCCATAATAATGGGGCTGGTGTCCCCTGGCGGGCGAGGGCCGGGCCGCTGTGATCAGCCGCCGCCGTCTGCCCGCCGTCGCTGGGTGGTGCACATGTAATTACACCGGCTTTTGATAGCTAAACAACGTCATTTACCGCTCGGATGAGCCTGAGCTATCCCCCGGCCAGGGTGAGCACATGGGTTACACTGTGATGAGAGGGTGAGGAGATGAGGGTTATGCTGTTATGAGAGGGTGAGGACATGAGGGTTATACTGTTATGAGAGGGTGAGGACATGAGGGTTATGTTACTGTTATGAGGGTGAGGACAGGAGGGTTATGTTAATGTGATGAGAGGGTGAGGACATGAGGGTTATGCTGTGATGAGAGGGTGAGGACATGAAATTATAAAAAAAATAATAATAGCGAGGTTTCAGATGGAGAACACAGTTCTGTCAAGTATCTACAGCTAGAAAATAAAGGAGAACGAATGGTGTGTGTGTGTGTGTGTGTGTGTGTGTGTGTGTGTGTGTGTGTGTGTGTGTGTGTGTGTGTGTGTGTGTGTGTGTGTGTGTGTGTGTGTGTGTGTGTGTGTGTGTGAGTGTGCGCGTGTGTGCGTGCGTGCATGCGTGCGTGCGTGCATATGTGTGTATAAAGGAGCCATGTCCCATTGCAGGTAGACAACATCAACACAGACGCGGCGCTCTGGCCTTGTGAACGTCTGTCCACGTCACGCCATACTGGACAGACAGACAGACAGACAGACAGACAGACAGACCCTCTCAGTGGGAGGGGAGCTACTTGCAACCTTTACATTTCTCAACCCATTTCAATGAGACAGAAGGACAGAAGGCCTTCGTCACCACCATCATCATCACATCACTTCCTTCAGTCTAACATCTGTCAGAGGCTCCAGGTCACTGAGGAGCAGGCAGGGCCCATCCTGATCCAGGACACCTCCAGGTGGACTGTGGCTAACCCCTACGCTATCCTGCCCCTCCCACTCCTCCTCATCATCATCACCCCCATCGTCTTCCTCACCAAAACCAACCAATCAGACGCCAGCATCTCCATAAGCTCAAATGGCACATTTCCATTTCCTGCCCCCCCTCCAGTCAGCTGGGGGGGGGGGGGGGGTTAGGGGGATGTTGACTTTTATTAAATGTTATTATTAACATACGTCTCCCCACAGCGCATGAATTAGCACTCTCATGCCACCTCCCCTTCCGCTGGGGCAGGAATACATTGGGAGGCGGTTTGGTGAGGGTGGGTGTGTGTGGGTGGAGGGGGGGGGGGGGGGGAGGGTGGGGGTGGGGGGGCTAAGGTTGGTGCTGGTGACGGAGGTGTCTTAGCTTTGGAGCTGCAGTCATGTGACCACAGAGATGAAAGGAGGGGTGTCACAGGACGGGGGCAGAGACTCTCGTCACACGTCTCGTTAGAACGCCCTCATCAAACATAACAACGCCCTGCCCGGGTGGAGGGGTTCAGAGGTGGAGGAGGTGGTGGTGGTGGAGGAAGGTTGTGGTGGAGGAGGTGGTGGTAGTGGTGATGGTAGTGGTGGTGGTGGTAGTGGTGGTTGTGGTGGTGGTGGTAGTGGTGATGGTAGTGGTGATGGTGGTGGTGATGGTGGTGCTTATGGTAGTGGTGATGGTGGTGGTGGAGCTAGAGGAGGTGGAGGTGGTGGTGGTGGTGGAGGTGGTGTTGGAGGTGGTGGTGGTGGTGGTGGAGGTGGAGGAGGTGGTGGAGGAGGTGGTGATGGTGAAGGTGGAGGTGGTGAAGGAGGGGGTGGCGGAAGTGGTGGCGGAGGTGGTGATGGTGGTGGAGGAGGTGGAGGTGGTAGCGGTGGTGGAGGTGGTGGTGATGGTAGTGGTGATGGTAGTGGTGATGGTAGTGGTGGTGGAGGTGGAGGAGGTGGTGGTAGTGGTAGTGGAAAAGGTGGTGGTGGAGGAGGAGGTGGTGGTGGTGGTTGTGGAGCGGGGACCAAAGCTTCAAGGTGCCTTTTAAACTCAGATCAGATCTAGATAGATTTATGCATACGGTAGCTAAACCTTCACTGATTGGTCGACAGACCAAGGGTTGTCAGAAAACCGAGAGGAGAACCGAACGCTGAGGGTTCTCTGAAGAACCAGAGGTGAAGAAACCGGACAATGACGATAATGATACATACTGGTATATACAGTAGTACACTCTAATGTACACAGTACTACACACTCTAATGTACACAATAATACACACAGTAATACACGCTCAATCATCACTAATACACACTCCCTAATACACACTTATGTATGCAGTCTAATCTACACACACTAATACACACACTGTTATGAACACACACCAATACACATTCTTTCAGTATATACACACCTATTGTACTACGCACTTAAATACAGTACACACACACTCAACTATATACTCGCTGCCACACACACACACACACACACACACACACACACACACACACACACACACACACACACACACACCTATGATTATTCAGTGCAGCGTTGCAGCCCGTTCCAGGGGCGGCGTTAGTCTGGGGGGGCCGGGGTCTCATTACCATGTGACTGGCCCCCCATTCCCCCCGTCCCCCTGTATCAAAGGGCGGCCGCGGCACAGGAGAGGCTACCGCCCCCCCGGTGATGACACCATCTCCCCGGGGGGGGGGGGGGGGGGGTACCAGCAGAGGACACGGACCCTCTATTCACACCAATTAATACAATCTCATCAATGAGGCGTCCACCAGCCCCGCCCTGCCACTAAACCCCCCCCCCACCACACACACACACACACCAGCCAGGTCTGAGGTCATTACCCCGCTGGGGGAGGGCCCGCCCTGGGGGTTAAGGAGATTTTAAAAACCACTCACTCCCCACATCAAAACAAATCAAAGAGCTTCCGTAATGTTCCTGATGCTGAGGGTTTGATGAGTCTGGGGGTTGGGGGGTGGGGGCAGGGGGGTGGAGGTGGATGAGGGTCCCCCTGCTCAGCAGAACCCCCTTCAGCCGGACTGCTGGAACACACACACACACACACACACACACACACACACACACACACACACACACACACACACACACACACACACACACACACACACACACACACACACACACACACACACACACACCTTCTGTAATCACCTCTGAATCTCACACCCGGCTGGCGTGTTCTCCAGCATGTACGCTCTGATGAGGGTGAGGGTAGTACTACAGACTGGTGTGGGTTCCCTCGGTGGGGTCGCGTAACACAAAACCAGTGAGAAAAAAAGACGAATTACAATCCAACAACATTAAATACACCACGCAGCTTTGACTTTTTCATTTGAATTGTTTTCTAGGGTTTACATTATTTGTACTTTGCATCTACATCTCTAGAACTCACCCGCATAGAACTAGAAAGCACAGACTAGAATCTGTGTTGGTCATTATTCTATTGTTCATGTGTAAGTAACGCATAATTACACCAAAAGTGGTCAAATACGTCATCCTAGAACTGCATTCTCTGGTCTTTACAACGTCCAGCTGTGAGTGAGCCTAGAACTCAGAACAGAATCTGTGTTCTCTCTGTAGGATGGTTCTGTTGTGTTATCATTACAGCGAGATGACATCACTTGTTCGAGGACATCACTGGACCAGAGGACGGTTTAACAAACTCATTAGCCTCAGAGCCGCGGACTAAACAAAAAGGGAGACGTTAAATGACTAAATTGCAATCAGACGTATTTAAACTTAATTTAATCTCCTGGGAAAGGCCAACGCAGCACTAATACAGCCTGACGAGTCAAGGTCACCAGGAGAGAGGAGGAGGAGAAGGGGGGGAAGGAAGAGGAGGAGGGGGAGGAGGAGGAGGAGAGATAAGGAGGAGGAGAGAGGAGAGAGGAGGGGGGAAAGAGTAGGAGGAGGAGGAGAAATAGGAGATGAGGAGGAAGAGAGATTAGGAGGAGGAGGAAGAGGAGGAGGAAGGGGGAGGAAGTGGAGTTATAGAGATGAGAAAGTGGAGGAGAGAGGGGAGATGAGGAAGGAGAGGAGGAGAGAGGGGAGACGAGGAGGCTGCTGGGGTGTCTGCAGTGATCAGGCAGGGGATATGAGTGAAGGTTAACCGCTGTGTATCTTCCAGCGTCTCTAATCCTGCTCTTCACGTCTCCATTCAGCCCGTCCAGAGCCGGCCCGCGTCAGCATAATTGCGGCTAACCTGTGGCCCGCTCCCAAATATCACCGCGGAATAAAGCAAGCCTCTAATGAGGGCGTCCTGACCGCGGGGCGTGACGGACAGCCCGAAAAGGTTCCGCCGTCTCCCGGTAACGGAGAACCACCCAGACGGAGACGAGGAGCTAAAGACTCCTGGCCCGCTCTCTGCCGCTCATATCATCAAGTACAATCAGCCGTTCACACGCCTGACCGAGCACCACACTGTTGTAGTAGCCTATTTATTGTGATATTTTATGCATCGAAATTCGTCGAAAATGTAACCCACAAAACGACTAATAAGATATTTCTGCCCAATAATTGTATCCCCTGATCTGTATAATTATTCCCACTTTTACATCTGTATTTTAGATCAGAAGCTGCAAAGACGGAAAGGATTTTAAAGACTCCTGTTAAGCGTCATTATGTGTATTACTTGGTATTATTACCATGTGTATTGTGTGAATAGCCAGCTAGCGGTTCAGAGGCCAGGTCGAGGGTTCGGATCCCACTCCAGAGCGCCTCGCTGTGCCAACAGTGGTCCCATACTGTCCCTCAGTGGAGGAAAGGCGTCATAGCAGCCGTTCTTGCCTACAGCCTGGAGCCACGGCCGTCTGCCGCCCCTAGCGTCAGGAAGTCACCGGTCTCTCATCAGACACAGCGGCCTGCTCACAGCTGGAGACCTGCAGCCTGTTAACCCCACAGTGACCTTCTAGAACCCTCCGCCTGGTCCTGGGGTGTAGAACAACGACCTGCTGCTTCGAGGTGGTCGTTTTAGTGCCATTCGGTAATTACATATTCAACACGGTTCGTTCGAAATGCATCCTTTAGATAAGGTTTGCCAAATGTTTTGTTTTTATTTCCTCAGCAGAATTTTAACCAGAGAGTTTAGATTCGGCTGGTTGGACGTGAAAATACACTTTAAATAAAAGACGAGAATTGACGTTTGAAAAATGAGAGTCTGGATGAAAACTCCTTCAAACATACTCCTCGTAGCGCTGCGCCCTGCGATGGGTTTTATGGATCCGACGGGAGAAACAAGCAATAAATCTTAGAGTGAGCGGAGAAGAGGAGTGGTGGACTGGTCCCAGAGGAGTGGTGGACTGAAACACAAAGCGTACGTTTCCCCTGCTCCCGGCTGAGGCTGCTGGCTAACTGGCTGTGAGGAGACGCAGTGCGCCTGGAACACTGAGTCAAACACCGGCAGAGGGGTCAGCTCACCACCGGCTGATGACTCACAACAATCACAGCTCATCATATAGATTAACACAACTATCTACAGCTCATCATCTAAATTAACACAACTATCTACAATCAACATCTAGATTAACACAACTATCTACAATCATCATCTAGATGGTAAATGGTCCTGATTTATACTGACTGACATTCACCCATACATGCACACATTCACACACCGACAGCGGAGTCAACCACGCAGGGCGACAGCCAGCTCGTCAGGAGCAATTAGGGTGAGGCGTTAGATTGCATTAGATTAAAACAACTATCTACAATCATCATCTAGATTACCACAACTATCTACAGCTCATCATCTAGAACACAACAATCTACCACTCATTACACTCTTGAATCAGATAAAAATATTATAGAACTCATAATATTCTCAACGTTCTAGAACACACACCATAGAACACAACATTCTAGAACTCATCACACTCTAGATCTCTAGAACTCGTAACATTCTAGAATGCATACAATTCCAGACCTCATTACACTCTAGATCAAAACATTCTAGAGCTCATAACGTTCTGGAGCACAAAGAGCCCTCCCCCTGTAGAACTCCTCTCCGGCCCGCTCTACATTGTGGTGTGTGTGTGTTGGGGGGGGTGGAGCGGGTGGATCTGGAGTCGTGTAACCTGGGGGCTCCGTGGCGTGTCTGACGCGGAGGAACCAAGCCTCCAATAGGTGAGCCCGTCACTCTCAGCGCACCGAGCGGGGAGTGCTGACAGGAGGAACTGACATCTCCGGTTTAATCTGCCTGCTGATCACACCCGCCCCGCCGCAGCGTTTCACACCTGAGAGCTCAGGTGTCGAGGCGACGCGCACACGAAACGCCAGCGCCTTCGCTTCCTAATTTGCTAGAAAAACATACAACCCAGTAATAATAATATTATAACTTACACGCATGCATGCACATACGTGTACATCTACATATACACACACTGTGTCAGACGGGATGTGCATCATATGTGTGTTGGAGTGTAGAGATAAACACCGTCTCTGAGGAGCGAGTCGTACGTCAGAGCCGAACACAGCGGCTCCGTCTCACCAGCGAGGGGTTTAAACGGGGTTTAAACGAGTGAAACACGTTCTGCGAACCACCTGATCACCGCATGTCCTCTCTGCAGCGGAGCAACTGCCTTGGGTCAGCATTCTTACGTGGAGTCTGTTGTCATGATGTCACAGCAGAGAGTGATGAAGGGGGGAGGGGGACTTTGACCTTTGACCTTGTCTAACGACAATAGATTCATCCATATAAGCATTTGACTCCATCTTCCTTTGTTTACGTTTATATTCAGGGGGTTTAGCAGACGCTTTTATCCAGAGAGACTTACAATAAGTCCATTTGTCAGAAGAATGAGAATCAACAATACATCTCTATTGGTACAGTAAGGATGTTCATAGGATGTTCAACAATCACTAGATTAACCCATTCCCCGTATACAACAAAGATGGATAAGAAGGATAAGAAGCTACACAAGTACTAGTTTTGAGTGCAAGAACGTACACAACGTACAATAAGTGCATACATTAAGTGCCTGCTGTGTAGGACTTCACATACATTGTGATGTGTGTGAAGTCCTACACACTATAAGAACACATTACACTGTGGCCAGGTCAAGTGACCTGGCTCAGCCTATGGGCTGCTTCGCTCCTCCCCACCTGTGCTTAATAACTCTCCGAAGGTTCTCCACATCAGAAGTCAACCATCAGGTTCATACTGCTGCCGATCGACTAAGAGTACACCCCCACCCCCCCCCTGACATCCATCTTCATAATCATCACATGATGCAAGATCCATAATTGTCAGATGCTCAGGCAAGGTCATATTCCCTGATCAATACATTGATCCACTTTGTCCCATGGGCCTGCAGCAGCCAATAGCAGATCCATACTCCTGCTCTATGAAGCCTGGTTGGGGTTACGTGACATTTGGCAGACGACTGAATGACCACCCCTTAGACCACCCTCTGACCCGGGGGTACGCTCCGGTTCAGAACCAGCCCCACAGACCCCCCTCTGACCCAGTGGGTACACTCCCGTTCAAAACTAGCCCCTCAGACCCCCCTCGGATCCGGTGGTACGCTCCCGTTCAGAACCAGCCCCACAGACACCCCCTCTGACCCGGTGGTACGCACCCGTTCAGAACCAGCCCCACAGACCCCCCTCTGACCCGGTGGTACGCTACCTACAGTATCTTAGGTTTGTCCTTTTGTTGGAGGCATTCCTATATTAGTTAGGTGTGATTATTTGTACATGGCGGTTGGGAGTTTTAATACGAAGAGCCGGAGTGTCTGACGGCTTATTAAACACCACGACGCGAAGTCCCGCAGAACAACCGATCGATCGACCGAACCAGTAGAATGACTCTCTGACTCTCTCTTGCGTCATTAGTGATGACGTGTTTATACCCGAGAGACTGAAGGCTTGACGGACAACTCGAAGGGCTTTGAGAGGGTCTCTAACCTGATGGACGCAGTGGCTGTAGGTCCTCTCCTCCTCCTCCTTTCCTCTCCTCCATCTCCAATAGTTCCTCAGACTCTAGAACTGTGTGTAGGCCTTCGTTCTTCAAGCAGATGTTATTCTCCGTGGTCCTCGCGGGTATTCCGTACGACACGGCGTGTGAGCGACAGGATGGAGGTTCATTCGGTTTGAGGTTCATCGCGGAAGTCACATTTAGTCTCTGGAACTCTGGTTTTAATTAAATCTTCACAACTCATCACGACAGGCCGCGTGGTTCATCTTCGCGTCTCCTAACTCGTGTTTCATTAATCCACATCAGGGTACAGAGACGGGAACAGCGAGCTGCCGTTACCTGGCCAACCCGCCCACACCTGGCCCGATCACTTTAATTGATTCACTTCCACTCAGACGCTCACAGCGCCCCCCAGTGGCGCACACCAGAAACACAACAACATTAGAAACGCATCGAACACACTGGCTCTTACTTTTACAAATTATCATACCTACTTTACATAAAGGCCCCAATAGACACAACTTTAAGTAAGTTCGATTGATTAGTATGTTTGCTGTATTGATATCATCTGTGTGATATGTATATATATATATATATAGAAAACAGATTATCATGGACTCCAAAAGAAGTCAGAAGCAGACAGTAGACAGGATCGGTCCACATTTGTGTTGTCACTAATTATGTTTATTGTGTGTGTGTGTGTGTGTGTGTGTGTGTGTGTGTGTGTGTGTGTGTGTGTGTGTGTGTGTGTGTGTGTGTGTGCGTGTGCGTGTCGTCGGCCCACGACTTTGAGGAGGAAACGATGAGTGACGCTACACTACTCCGCTAGTTAGCGTCGTCTATTCATATCCTACCTGAATATCTCGGGGGGCTGAGGAGTGAGCAATGAGGAGTGAGCAGTGAGGAGTGTGCAGTGAGGGGTGAGGTGTGAGCCGTGAGGATTGAGGAGTGAGCAATGAGGGGTGAGTAGTGAGGAGTGAGCAGCGAGGGGTGAGCAGTGAGGAGTGTTTTTCTCCACTTCCCCCCCCCCACACACACACACACACAAACAGACACACACACACCCCTGCTGGGGAGACCTGGGTCCGGCCCGGGTTACAGTCCCACCCTGGAGGCGGCCTGGATGTCTGACTCCATCTCTCTTTCTTCCTGTACCTGTCTCTCTCTCTCTCTCACTGCTGACAGAGGTCTCTCTCTCCCACCACTGATTCCTCTAAATTCAGCAGTATTTATGGAGGCCAGATTTGGCCAATTATTTCACATTGACGATATGTTTTTATTTATTAGTAAGCACATTTCTGTCAATGTCGATTCACCAGACCTCCTTTTATACTCATATTAGGGAAACACTTTCAGAACTGAAATACATCAAGGGAAACTCTGAACTTGAATAAATTCCCTTACAAGACAGAACAGAAGTGCTGCATTGGGTCAGCGTGGCCGCCGTCCGACCTGCAGTTGGACCGCAGGGCCACCAAGTGGCGGAAAAGCGCCGTTTGCAAACCTCATTAAAACTCGACTCAATAACTTTCATTACGTCGGAGCTCACAAATTGTATTTTGATATGCAAAACGATTTTTAAATGCGTCTTATATGCTGTTTTAATCCTTAATACCAACTAAGTATGGCGCATTAGAAGTTTTAATATTCCAAAGAGATTTCAGACACTCGTGGACTGTGTGCTTTCAGCATTATCAAATATTCATTTTTCTAAAGTTGCTCTTTTAAGAAGGTTTCTTTGATGTTGGTGTAATTTTCCTCCGCCTAAGCAGATCTCTCTCTGCGGGGGGGGGGGGGGGGGTGCAGCGTGGGATGGTTCTTTGATGAGATCTCCAACGTCTCCAAACTATCAGAGGAACAGGTCCTCAATAGTGACACTCTGAGTCCTCGTGGGGCAGCATCCTGACCAGAGAGCATCGGTAGATTAACTCGACAATGATCCCATCTCTACTTTCATGCTGAGTGTGTGTCTGTGTGTGTGAGTGTATGTGCATGTGCATAAGTGTGTCTGTGTGTGTGGTGTGTGTTTTTGTGTGTGAGTGTATGTATGTGTTTCTGTATGTTTGTGTGTGTGTGTGTGTGTGTGTGTATGTCTGTGTGTGTGTGTGTATGTCTGTGTGCCTGTGTGTGCATGTGTGTGTGTGTGTGTGTGTGTGTGTGTGTGTGTGTATGTGTGTATGTGTGTTCATGCGTGTGTGTGTGTGTGTGCGTCAGTGCGTGCGTGCGCCTGTGTGTGCGTGTGTGTGCGTGTGTGTGTGTTAGTGTGTGTGTGTGTGTGTGTGTACGGTGTAGGGTTAGTGTAGATCATCAGAAGGAGTCCTCAGGCTCCTAACGCAGACTGATTCATTTTGTCCACCAGAGACTCTTCTCCTCAGACTCTGTGATCTGAAATCAACAGAATCCTCCAGAAGTTTCTCCACATGTTTGTTGTGTTCAAAGCGAGCAGTAATCCTCTAATTCTGTTTCTGTGTTCCGGCTCCATGTGTACACTCGCTTTAGCTCCTGTGAGCCTCAAACAGACTCCAAGATGAGCCGCTCTTCTTAACCTAATGGGTCTTCACAAAAGAACCGCTCCCGCTCCTCGCCCTCGTTACTCCGTCAGCGCCCCCCCACTCACTCCTCAGACCCCCTGGAGGACGCTAATCTGAACAACGCCGTGACATCTTAGATTAGAGTTGTGTGATCTCACGCTGCGGGTCAGGCCTTGAACGCCTCGCGCTAACGGATCATTGACGGGCGGTTAGCTCTGTGCTCCACTGGCAGCCTGCCGCTTCACGTCTGATTGAGAAGCTAATTGAGAGGCGGCACGACGTCAGGGGCCCGATGCCAGGGGCCAAATCACAGACGGGACGCGTTTAATGACCCCTCTGCCAGAATAGTTAAAGACCCAGAGATCTGACTCTCTCTGTCTCCCTCTCACTCCCCCTCTCTCTGTCTCTCTGCTCGGTCTCTCTCTTTCTGACTCTCTCTCTCTCTCCATCTCTCTCTCTCTCTCTCTCTTTCTGTCTCCCTCTCTCTCTCTCTAGCTCTCTCTCTCTCTCTCTCTCTCTCTCTCTCTCTCGCTCTCTCTCTCTCTCTTTCTGTCTCCCTCTCTCTCTCTCTCTCGCTCTCTGTCTGTCTCTCTCTGATAACACACGGATCCCTAGACATGATGCAGAGTTTGGTTGACAGTAATGTATATGTGTAAAGATATAAAGAAACAAAGATAAATATGATATAAATATATATATTTTGCAGGCCGCCCGCTAGCTATCCTCAGTAGTCTAAATATCACATGCTGGAACTTTTCCAGTTAGACACAAAACTATTTACTGTGTGTGTGTGTGTGTGTGTGTGTGTGTGTGTGTGTGTGTGTGTGTGTGTGTGTGTGTGTGTGTGTGTGTGTGTGTGTGTGTGTGTGTGTGTGTGTGTGTGTGTGTCTATGTGTGTGTGCGTGTGTGTGTGTGTGTGTGCGTGTGTGTGTGAGAGATCTGATTTTCAGCCAAGCCCTCTGGACAGTATCAGTGAGGAACACACACTCACACAAACCACATACACACACACACATACACACACACACACACACACACACACACACGATTGTATAGCAAATGAAAAACCAAAATAGGGTTAATTCTGTAATGGTACAGAAAATGTTGACGTTGGATTTACATGTAAGAAGGCTGATGACGGACCCTGATAAGGAAACCGTTCCTCATAAAGACGTATCAGTAGATACTGGAATCTGGTCCAGACGTCACTCAGCCAGAGAGACATAACACGACAAAACATAACACAGCTTTATGGAATAAAAAAATAAAATAAAATGATCATGTTTTTAAAATCATTATATTTGTATGTCCTGAGCCTTGTACATTTGATATTCGTGAATGGCAGAAGAGTGTACCGCAAAGAACGAAACGTTTTAATGGTTTTAACAAATGGGGCTTGAGGTTAAGGCTTCTACCAGCAGAGGGCGCTAGATCTGAGGTGATCGCTCTGGGTTTAATTGAGTGGTGACGTAATCCCATTTAGAAACGACACGCTGCCTGATTATTAATGATGATGGGGGTGATGATGATAATGATGATGCTGATTAGGATGGTGTTGTTGTGGTAATTGACTGCTCCAAATATTCATAGAGCAGTAGATGTAGCTATCACTGAACAAACTGTATACACAGTTGCACAACACACACACGCGCACACACAGACACTCTGGGGTATCGTTTTGTAAATGATGCAATCTGATAATGCGAACAGTAACAAACACAGAGACTGGTGATGTCACAGGGCAGTCTGGCAGCCATTGGCTCCCGGTCGGCTCAGTTAACGACTGTAGAAAATGAAGGTGATCTCTAGATGAACTAAAGTACCCCCATGAGGGTAAGGACATCTCCATACCCGACCTCCGACCTTATATCACATGACCCATGACCTCACTGTGACATCACATGACCCACGACCTCATCCTAACCCAGTCAGACGCTGCAGACCCTCTCCTGGTCCAGACCCTCTCCTGGTCCGGACCCTCTCCTGGTTCGGACCGGATCTCTCTAGGTGAGGAAGAGTTTTCTCCTCCTCATCCTCCAGACGAAGACAGCGTCTCGCCACCTCATCCTCCAGAACGACCCCCGAGAGACCCCCTGCTCCTCTCCTCTTCCTCCTCCTCCTCGGCCAACTCCACCTCCTACTCCTCTTCTTCTCTCCTTCTCCTCCTCCTGTCCTCTCGTCCTCATCTCCTCTTCTACTCTCCTCCTCCTCTCCTCCTCTTCCTCCTCTCCTCTTCCTCCTCCTCTCTTCCTCCTCTACTCCTCTCCTCCTCTCCTCCTTCTCTTCCTTTTCTCCTCCTCCTCCTATCCTCCTCTCCTCCTGCTCCTCTCTTCCTCTCCTTCTCCTCCTTCCCTCCTTTCCTTCTATCCTCCTCTCCTCCTCGACCTCCTGCTCCTCTTCGCCCCAGTAACATTCCTCAATGTCTGAATCTGTATTACTCTACCAGCTTCTCCTGCTGATTTATGATTGTCCTCTCTGGCTCACCGTAGCTCCAGACATACCTACATAGCGTAGACGTCGTTATGCATATTCAATACTGTTTTGTTTGGTTTCCTTATCCGTGTTGTACCAGACTTTCTTGTCCCGGGATGGCCATCAGGGGGCGCCAGAGTAGCAGAATGCAATCTTCAGCGATTAATAGAAAGCAGCAAATCTGAAGTTACACGAAAGAGAGACAAAATGTACTAATCCTACGCCATCCTGTCCATCTATCTATTCATACAGCCGTGTCCATTTAAAATACAGTTTACTTACAAAAATATTTTTACTACCCTGTGTGAATGTGTATGTGTGCGTGCATGTGCATTATATGCGTAAGTGTGTGTGTGTGCATGCGTGTGTGTGTGTGTGTGTGTGTGCGTGTGTGTGTGCGTGTGCGTGCGTGCGTGCATGCGTGTGTGCGTGCATGTGTACGTGCATGCATGTGTGTGTGTGTGTGTGCGTGCGTGTGTGTGTGTGTGTGTGTGTGTGTGTGTGAGAAAGTGGGGCATCAAAGGCCTAGCTTAGCCCCCCTCGTTATTCTGTAAGTGGAGAAACTTAATTAACTAACAGCTCATTTGAACCTCTGATGATGAGGAGACTCATGTGACGGACGGTCTCTGGGAACAGAAACCATCTTCCCTCCCACACACCAGCTCACACGTTCACCTCAGACCTCCACACCTCTGGACCAGAGGGGATAGATGCTAGACAGATAGGGACAAAGACAGGGATGAGCAGGACAGTGGTGATGGTGTTGGACTCCCATCAGAACGTTCTGGGTTCCATCCCCAATGTGTGGGTCTGGAGGTCGACCGGCTCGATGGGTCTGATCAGAACCAGGAGACCACTGGTTCTATTGCTCTGCTGATCTGCTGCTCATGGGAACCACGGCAGGATTCAGCGCTGTGCTGCAGCACGGAGGTACTAGTTTTTACTGCGCTCTGTTAGTATGTGGTGTACAGAGTTTACCCAAAACGCCCACAACCACAATCATGCAGTCATCAACCAGAGTCATACATTCATCTACCAGACTCATACATTCATCTACCAGAGTCATACTACCAGAATCATGCAGTCATCAGGCTAGCATGAATAGCCCTTGTTGTTGCTGTTGTTGTTGTGTTTGCCATTGTACCGAATCCCAAAACATTTAAGTGTAGATTCCTGGACTCTGAGGAGGTTTTTAAGTGCTAACCACTTCACGGCAGTTTGTCTTAATCATCACAAATTCACTCTATCAGCATCACGGCCTCACTTAAATCCATCAGGAGAAATGTGTTGATCCTAAACTGCAACCCTTTTGGAGCGATATCATCTCCACAGCATTCCTGTGGTTCAATTCTCAGAACAACTCAAAACAAACCAAACACGATCACGGGTTGTAAACAAGGCCTCTCACAGAGAACAACAGAAGGAAAGTAATACTAACAGGTCAGAGGATAACTTCTCAGACGCTTTCTCCTGAGGCTTGATACCTCAACAGACCACCAGGATCGAGGGAAAGGTGAAACAGAAAGCTGGTTCCTCTGTCTGGACCCCTTCCATAATGACATCAGACCGCTTTAGAAACCCTCTGAGCCTGTCTCTGAGCTGTCTCTCTGAGCTGTCTCTCTGAGCTGTCTCTCTGAGCTGTCTCTCTGAGCGGTCGTTAAGGAGCAGGTAGGGGTTAGAGAGTACAGAGACAGGTCATTAAGGAGCAGGTAGGGGCTAGACAGTGCAGAGACAGGTCATTAAGGAGCAGGTAGGGATTAGACAGTACATAGGGGTTAGGAGTCCTCTTGCTCTAGGATGCCTACAGGTAGACTGGGGACATTGTAGATCAAACCCAGAACTTTTAAGGCCTTGAGGGAAACACACTCATCACTACACCATCTCACCACCTTTAGTATTTATGACGCCACCCAGAGTGTTTCTGCCCAACAGGCCCACTAGCACCTCCACAGAGTCGGCCAGAAACCGAGTACTGGTCCGGCTGTGGAAGGCATTAGAAGGTCTTTAGGAGGTCTGAGGGTCTGGAAGCCCACTACCTCCACCACCACCACCATCACCTCCACCAGCACCACCACCAGCTCTCCCTCACATCCCTGATTGGCCGGTTGGAGGTGTTGCTGGCCCACTACGGAGGTAGTCAGCTAATGAAACACGCATCATCTGGTGAAGCGGAGAGGGCAGTGCTCACAACATCTGCACGCGAGGTGTCCGAGGAACCAGAACTATGGCCGGCATTCTTACACCTTCACTAGTCAGCCATTAGGCATGCTTTATCCAGAGTGTCTTACAATGTAATTTAGGAGGAGGACAGGGTTAGACAGTACAGAGACAGGTAATCGAGGAAGCAAGTAGGGGTTAGACAGTGCGGAGACAGATCATTAAGGAGCAGATAGGGGTAAGTTAAAGGCTGTCTACACTCTACAGCTACAAAAAGGACATTGGGGATCGAACCCAGGACTGTTTGGACGGGAGTCTGTGACCACTAGACTCTCCTGCCCCCTTTTCTGAGACATTGTGTGATTGTCAGTCATTGTTGTGTCGGTAAGAAGCTGGTCGGTTCCTGTGAACACAGAACCACACTCCGGTTCCCTTTGTGGTTCATTCTACTCAGAGAACGTCTCGGCTTCTGGTTAAAGAATATTTCACCCCCTTATACATTAGCATGTCTGACAGAGGACGAAACTTCAGCCTCAGATCAGATGAAAGGCTTGTGAAGTTTTCACGGCTCAATGAACGGTCAGAGAGGGATTGCATCATGATCCACAAGGGTGATTTAACCCCAGCCCCTCTCTGCAGGGGTTTGATGATGGCTAAGTGGGTATTAAGTCAGATATGCTAAACGGATCCCAAGTATTACTTTAAAACGGTCTCCCCCGGCTCCCGACTAAAGCGGGCCGTAGGCAGAAAGATTAGACGATACTTATGATATAAATACACTACCGTTTAAAAGTTTGGGGTCACCCAGACACCTTCATGTTTTCCATGAAAACTCACTTTTATTCAACAGTTTTCAGCTGTGCCAACATAATTGCACAAGGGTTTTCTAATAATCGAATAGCCTTTTAACACGATCAGCTAAACAATGTACCATTAGAACACAGGAGTGACGATGGCTGGAAATGGGCCTCTGTACACGTCTGTAGATATTCCATTAAAAATCTGCCGTTTCCAACTAGAATAGTCATTTACCATATTAAGAATGTCTACACTGTATTTCTGATTTATTTAATGTTATCTTCATTGAAAAAAAGTGTTTTTCTTTAAGAGAAGAAGGACATTTACCATGATCCCAACCTTTTGAACGGTGTGTATATTATAGATATTTATCCCAGCTGGGAGATTCAGGAGCCCCAGCATAATGAATCACGTGTAGCATAATCCTTTGTGTACGGCGTCATACTTCACGTGGACTGTAATACTTCACAGATACTGTGATACTCCATCAGCAGAAGTACCGGAGGTCTCCGTGGAGACGGGTGGGTCGCGACCAGAGAACCCTCTCCCAGCGCTCCATCACCCGAACCCGAGCGGGCTGCACGTAAACACACGTCCGTCAGGCCGCCTGCCGCTGGGGTCCCGACCCGCCGCCGTCCCACGAGACCGCCTTATAGGGCCTCCAGCCCAGAGCCCCGCCGTCGCTCCAACCCCAGTACGGCACGCTGCTGTTTACACTCAGATCCATCAGGAACGCAGCCCCCCACGTCACCAGACGGGCCCGACTATTAACGAACCGCAGCCCACCTCGGGGTCCACATCATGGTCCATGGACCAGGTGGTGGACCAGGAGTTGGACCAGGAGGTGGTCCAGGAGGTGGACCAGGAGGTGGACCAGAGACCAGGAACACCCCTGGACCGGCTGGGGTCAGCTGCAGGCTCTGTGTTTTGATACGATGAGCAGAATCCTACGTAGAGGAGGAGCAATGGCCGATGGCCCAGCCAGTCAGCTACGCTACGAGAGCAACAGAGGAGAAACAGATGTTCCCCCGGGACAAGGGTACACATCTGTCCCCCAATCACAGGCCTGTTTGAGTTGGGGTCTAGAGAGAGAGAGAGAGAGACAGTGAGGGAGGGAGAGAGAGAGACAGGGTGAGGGAGAGAGAGAGAGACAGGGTGAGGGAGAGTATAGGCGAGAGGTGTTTATGTAACTCCAAGGTCGATCTGATCGATGGTGGTCCTCACAGGCCAGTCCTCCTGGTCTCATGGGACCAGAGAAATCCCCATCGTCTTCCCCCCCCCCGCCATGGAGACCCCTTACTGCTCAGGGTCTGGGCCACCTCCTGGGAGACGAGGACCTGTACCCTACAGGTACCCTACCCTACTACCCATAGGGTCCAGAAGAGACCTCGAGAGTGGATCTGAGGAGGGGTCTGCAGGAGATCAGGAATCAGAGACGACCTATAGACTGCAACCCTGGAACCCTTCACCAGGTCAGACAGACAGACAGACAAACAGACAGACAGACAGGTAAAGAGGGGGAAAGATATGAAAAGGAGAGTGATGGAAGGTCATGACCCATCAGGGAAGAGAGAGAGACAGAGAGTGTGAGAGAGAGGAAAGAGAGAGAGAGAGGAAGAGGGCTCTACGTTGTTTCGACAGGGAGAGATGGGGGAATCCTGGGGAATGCTAACGCTAACGCTAACCGGCTGGGGTTTCAACCGGCTTCAGCTGTCAGGAGATGGTTTATGTTCTCCTTCGAGGAAAAGGTTCAATAGTATGCTATAGAAGTAGCTGGAAGCAATGTAGCATTCTTACCCTCGCTAGGCTATCACTAGCCTGAAGCGTTTTGTATAGCTGCTCCACTTAAACAGCTAATGTAAGCTCCAAGCAGTTAAGCGCTCGCCCTAATCAACAGGAGAACGAGCTCACCAACTGACCAATGGTAAATGGAAAAGATACAACTGATTTAAGAGACAATAAGACAATCTGTTACTGTGTTTAAAACCAGAACATTCTGGTAAAATTATATATATATATATATATATATATATATATAAATAAATATAAATATAAATATATATATATATATATATATATATATATATAAATAAATATAAATAAATATAATACACAAAACAAAACAAATAATGATAATGATAATGATGATAATGAAGATAATGATAAGATAATTTAGCTGTTTTTGCAGATCTGTCACATTTATCTAAGAACAAGGTGAGGAGGGAGGTTATGGAGAGTAGGATATGTACTTCTATACCTTTCCCTTATCCGCGTTATATACAAGTTACCCTGGAGCGGCGCCCCCCCCACCCCCCTCTCAGGGGCCCGGGGTCCCCTTAGAGCAGTGGGCCAGCCCCTGGGCGTGGAGACCCCACACATCTGGATTCTGCTTGACATCGTTCAGGCGTCAGCTGGGGCCGGCTGCTGACCAATCAGAGGCCGGGTGGGCCGGTGTTATGATGGTGGAGGGCAGACATCTGCTAGTGTTTAACGCCCATACCCCGACCGGCGTGCTGGGTTTGGTCGCGGTGCAGATTTCACTTCCAGGGGCCGTTGAGCCAAGACTCGTAGCTGCATGGAAAGAAAGCTCTTAATGAGTTCTGAGAGAGAGCGGGTTCTGGTCTGGAGCAGGGCCTGTCCTGTAGGGACACACACACACATACATATATATATGCACACACATACATACACACACATATATATATACACACATATACATACACACACACATACACATATATAAACACATATACACAGATATATTGACACATATACACACACATATATACACACATACACACACACACACACACACATAAAGCACACACATACACACACACATATCTAGTCAATACATCAAGTCTAACTTTGAAAGGTAACTTCTATAAGAGATAGAACTCACAACTCATCACGGGTAAACAGAAGTTCTCTCGTATCCAAACTTAACAATCACACCGAACACAGACGATACGAACACAGACAGAACCATGCAGAACCAACAACCAGGTGGAAACAACAAATAGAGAGAACATGAAATAGATTTGCTTCAAACCCACATGCACAAAGATACGAAATAACGACAAAAGTGCTGAACCTTTTGGTTGAAATCTCATGATGGTTCAGATGCAATATGCAACGTGATATAGGCCTCCCTCACCCCTCCCCAGTCCCTCACCCCTCCCCATCTCTTGCCCCTCCCCAATCCCTCACCCTCCCCACAGCCCATTCCTCACCACCCCCAGTCCGCCCCCCATCTCTCCCCCATCCCTCACCACCCCACAGTCCTCCCACATCTCTCACTTCTCTCGAGGGGGGGTAAAAGGAGTTCTCCCCCATCCCTCCCCACCCCCCAGTTCTCCCCCATCCCTCCTCCTCACCCCCTGGTCCTCCCCCAACGCCTCACCACCCCTCACCCCTCTCGAGGGACCGAAACCCAAAACCTGCCGTCTGTTTTTTTTTACCTCGGACTCAGAGGAAACCCAAGGTCGCTGTGTTGCAAGAGCAAGCTCTCAGAGGCGTGTGCATGCACGCGTGCACGCATGTGTACAGCCTAGCTCCACCGCTACAGCTGGTTGGCCTGCGATCCAGCGGGCTCGGCGCTCTGGAGCAGCAGCGGCAGGCGGCCACCGGTGGTACCGGTTTGTTTTGGTGCAGAGCCAAAAGGATCTGGCAGCGTTCGGCTGCTCAGTGAAACACACGCCCGGCTCACCGGCCCCCCGCACCCCCCCCTTCACCGGCCCCCCTGTCACCGGCCCCCTGCTCCCCCGCTCCTAATCTCCTCCGACTCAGTGTGTTTTCTTTACAGAAGTGTCGCTCAAACGCTGACCTGTCGCTCCTCTGTGTCAGATCTCAGCCCGGTGGAGGCCGAGGTCTCACAGAGAGAGTCAGAGCCGGACGGCGGAGGCGTTCGTTCTAATCTTGTTGTGTTTCATACACGAGTTCAGGCCTAAAGCCTTCAGTTTTGTAAACACGTTTGTGCGCTGCTTGGCAGAGGGGGGTGGTTGTGTATATAAAGAGTGAGCACACTGATTAAACTCTGGCCTCCTGACAACAGACAATTCATTACCAAGCAACACAGCGGATCGCTTGATTATGGTTTCAACCGTAATGTGGTGTGTGTGTGTGTGTGTGTGTGCATGTGTGTGTGAGTGTGTGTACATACGTACATACGTGTGTGTGTGTTTGTGAGAGAATGTTTGTGTGTGTGCCAGTGTGTACGTGTGTAAGTGTGCAGGCTGCGTGCGTAAGTGTGTGTGTTTTTGAGAGAGTTTGCATGTGTGTGTGTGTGTATGTCGGTGTGTACATGCGTGTAAGTGTGCGTGCTGCGTGTGCGTATGTCAGTGTGTACATGCTTGTGTGTGTGTGTGTGTGTGTGTGTGGGCGTATGTTTGGCATTAGGATGTTTGTGGTCCACAACGCCTGGTTGTGATGGAGCATTAGGAGATGTATTTCGGGCCTATATGTTTTTTAATAACTTGATGGAAAACATGGTGGTTTCCAGCAACGCAGAGAAAAACGCCCGGTCCGTATCGCAGCGAGCCAAGAAGAGCAGAACAGTTTGTTCTTCAGATGAGGGATTGTGTTCTGGCAGCCAGACAACACGGCAAGCTAACTCTAACACAGCGAGCTAGCTGCAACATGGCGAGCTAACTCAGATACAGCAAGCTAACTCCAACACAGCATCTAATTATAACATGGCAAGCTAACTGGGGTTAGACTGGTTGGCTGGCTGGGTTGGAGTTAGACTGATATGATCACTCATACTAAACTAAGAATATGAGTGATCACTCATCACTCATATTAAACTGAGAGGGAGAGGGAGAGAGATAACAAGAGGGAGGGGGAGAGGGGGAGAGAGGGAGGGAGAGAGAGACAGTGTGAGGCGAGAGACAAAGTGAGGAGAGACTGAAACGGCAAACTCCAACACAGACAGGAAGCTGACTCCTCATCTCTACGTGGGACTTGGAACGCTCATCAAAACATATTAAAATGGGAGTGTTACAATGAGAATGCTAAACTCAGAACATGGTTTGCACAATATGGTTGATGGTTGAGTCAAACTTGCTGATGCTATGAAAAGTCTTTATTTCCATCCGTTATAAATCACTGAAGTAATGTTAGGCCTTCATATCGTTGGCCTGATCTATAAATCACTTTATCAGAATGTCTCACTCATCTCACAATTGATCGGAAATAATCCACAATAGTATTACCTCACAGGCGCGTGTGTGTGTGTATGTGTGTGTATGTGTGTGTGTGTGTGTGTGTGTGTGTGCTTGCTTGTGTGCATGTGTTTTTAATGTGTCTGGTTCTGTAAATGTGTGCTTCTTGTGTTTGTGTGTGTGTGTCTGTGTGTTTGTGGATGGTGTGCGTGTGTGTGTGCATGTGCGTGCATGCGTGTGTGTGTGTGTGTGTGTGTGTGTGTGTTTGTGCGTTTGTGGTGTGTGTTTGTGGTGTGTGTTTCAGTGAGTCATGTGTTGGCCAGCAGTGTCCCAGCAGGGGGAGGGGGGGGGGGGCGGGGGTGTTGATGGTCCGGACCACTGGACGAGCACATGTGATCAGAGAAAAAAAAAGAGAGAGAGAGAGAGAGATAGACAGGTAGATAGAAGAGGGTGGGAAATAGGGGGAGAGAGACAGAGTGAGTTAAACTGAGAGTGAGAGATCGACAGAGTCGAAGAGAGACAGAGTAAGATAAACTGAAAGAGAGAGAGTGAGAGCGAGATAGTGATAGAGATACAGAGTAAGAGAGACAGAGTGAGAGAGACACAGTGAGTGAGACAGAGTGTTAGAGAGAGCAAGAGAGGTAGAGAAGGTGGGAGGAGAGGTGAAGAGTCTGTATCTTGTTTAGCAGTTCATCATGATATCACACATCTAGATCTTCCGCCGCGGCCCCCCCCACTGTTCCAGAAGATGACATCGCCTGTGATGACATCACCAGGGAGCCTTGCGATGGCCTCATCAGACCGCGGCCGAGCGTGGTGAATCACGCTGTCCGCCAGGAATACGATTTATCAACAGATACCTCATCATTACCCCCCCTTTACCTCTGACCTCTGACCTCTGGGTGACCCGGGGGACAGAAGCCAGCGATTCAAGTGAAATACGAAAAAAAAAACGCTTTTATATCGACGTCATCAGATTCATTGGCGGTAAAGGTAATAGAAATCCCATCATGCCTATTTACAGCCGGCCAGACCGGAGAGAACACACGGTGGAAGGAACAAGACGCACGTGGTGACGGAGCCCAGCTGAAGATGGCACGGCGGGGAGCGGCCTCCTGGTCGTCGGTCCAGACCCAGGACTCCCTGCGGAGCTCGGCACAGACACATGCAGCACATCAAGACCCCCCCCCGAACTAAACATGAGCTCACGGTGTCGTCCTTTCAGAATACCAACACCACGACCTCAAACAGATTCGCTCCCCCAACGCACGCACACAAACACATACATACACACACACACACGCACACACACACACACACACACACACACACACACACACGTATGTGGCTCACAGAGTACAAACTCACAGAGAAGATGAGGTAGTGAAGCGTTAACACAGCCAGCCACAGCACCACGTATGTTCCGAGGGTCCGGGGGTCCGCCCCCCCTCACAGCTGCTTTGAGTTTGGGCCGTGGAGCCGCTAAGACGGCGGGCTAAAGTCTGGGGGGCTTTCAGGGGTTCCTCCTCCTAGATTGGAGGACTCGCATGCTACCCACCGCCCACCCCCCCCCAGCTTATATGAACATCTCCGTGAGAGCAAATGAGAGAAAATGGACTGCACTCGTACAGCGCTTTTATAACCAGTGGTCGCTCAAAGTGCTTTACAATACTGCCTCACATTCACCCATTCATGCACCCATTCACACACCGACGGCAGAGTCAGCCACGCAGGGCGACAGCCAGCTGGTCAGGAGCAGTCAGGGTGAGGCGTCTCGCTCAGGGACACCACCACACTCAGCTAGGAGGACCCGGGGATCGAACTAGCAACCTTCCGGTTACCAGCCAACCCGCTCTACCTCCTGAGCCACATGCTGAGCAGAGACGCCCCCCCCCCCCCCCTCAGCCTGGAGAGGGTGAACTGTACAGAGAACACATGTCTTTATTTCTGTCTGCTGTCCAACGGGTACAGAGCTGTTGTCATATCCGCTCATTTTACCCACAAGTCCCGGCGTGTTTCAAAATAAGAGCGCAGAAACAATGAGGAGAGCGGAATGGGAGCGGGTCGCGACACAGAGCCGCAGGACTTGGGACTCGACCACAACCACTAATGATAGCTTCCTCGCGGAACAGCTCGTTTATGGCGTCCACCCCCGATACAATGCGCTATTATTTTGTAAAACTCTTCAACATATTAGACTTTTTGGAACCGGGACATTGAAGATGTTGGGGCTGCGTTCAAAGAGTTTGGCCTCCTCTCATATAATTCTATTTGCTTTATTTGGCCCAGTTCTGATCTCAATGACGACATCAGTGCTAACATATTTATTATTTATTTCTCTGACTTTATTCTTCAGAAAATGTGTTTGAATGCAGTTTGATGAAGACATGCAGACCCCCAGCTACTGCTGATGAAATCTGAACTTTGTTGTTCTTAGAAACACATGTGATGAACGCACCCATACATCTCACCAGTTACCTCATACCATCAGAACATATTCACCATCAGAAAGGTGATACCTCTCACCAGTTACCTCATACTATCGTAACATAGACCCTGTCTCCACGGTGATACAACATAGGGTCGACTCCCTATAGAACTTCCTATGGAGTTTCAGACATACAGACATAATCCTTGACTAAGATGTGAAAACACATGATTTAAAGGAACCAGCTGGGAAAGACGGAATCAACAGACGAACAAAAACATTTCAACAAAAACATTTATTTCACATCCATGGTTTAAAATGGCCGCTGGACGTACAGAATATTGGCAGGAAATGTTTTACTTGTCTCGTAACATTTGAGTTAATGGCATGTTGAGGAATCAGCTTTAGGAGTAGGCCTGTGATCAATCTTCTACTTCACTAGGAATTTTAGTAACACGTCATCAGATATGAAGTGTTGTCTAATTGAATTATAACCTAATTTATTTTGTTTTATTTGGCAGTTATAAAGTCTGAATGAACACACCATCAATTTTTATGCATAAACTCAAAACATTCCCTCCAGAAATCATCACCACATCCACAAATTCACAGTATTACAAATAGAAAACAATAGATTTCTCTGGGTAAATATATTTCAAAATATAACTTTATACACAAATATATATCTATGATGGATCTCCACATTGGAAACCTTTATACATGTTTACAATAAAATCACTAGGAGTATATACATTCACTCATTCACGACGACAATACATTCATACGACTGCAATACATTCTGGTCTTTTTATATTTTCACTGGTAGAAAACAAATCCCTTTAATCCCTTATTCCCTCAAGAAACGCCCCCCCCCCCCCCCCCCCCCCCCCCAACATGTTTTAACAATAACAATCAAACAAACACTTAATTTTAAACATCTGTCATTCAACATTCATATGACTCTATGAGGGTGGATTGTGATCTTAATTAGAGACCCCAGCCCACTTATTGAACATCGACAGACGATGCTAAACTAGCTACTGCTAATTGAAACATCAACAGACAATGCTAAACCAGCTATAGCTTTTTAAACATCAACAGACGATGCTAAACTAGCTACAGCTTATTAAACATCAACAGATGATGCTAACCTAGCAACAGCTTATTAAACATCAACAGACGATGCTAACCTAGCTACAGCTATTTAAAACATGAACAGACGATGCTAAACTAGCTACAGCTTATTAAACATGAACAGAAGATGCTAAAGCAGCTACTGCTAATTAAACATCAACAGACGATGCTAAACTAGCTACAGCTTATTAAACATGAACAGAAGATGCTAAAGCAGGTACTGCTAATTAAACATCAACAGAAGATGCTAAAGCAGCTACTGCTATTCCCATGTTTATACACAAGACACGTCTTCTTGTTTTCTCATTCGTCAGCTAGCGCTCTGGTATAAACCTTGAAATATTGCGATATAGTTCTGGCACGTGAATGTAGAAGTATGATGTTCGGTCTCTCAGAGTTACCGAGAGGCCATTTAAGGATATGAAACATTATAGAAAACATACAGCAATCTCTCATATTGTTATTTACAATATTCACAAAAAGAAACAGAATCTGTACAAGAGCTGTTCAGTCCACTGGAGGTTTGCTTAATACCGATTTGAAAAGTTACTGTGGATTTGACGATCAAAACAGCAACCTGCCGCAGCTCATCCAGCTCACCACTAACTAAATATATCTATTATAAAATGTTTTTCATAGAATCCTGTTTAATTACATTATGAATTAATAAACTCAAAGCTTATACATTATGAATACATAATGTTATGTGTAATAAAAATGTATTGTTTGTGAGAAGTAGTTCCTTTCACATTTTTCTTTCACATTAGTTGTCGTATTACTGTATCATCAGCATACATTCAAAATCTGAACATGCTCACTTCTTGCTAACGCTCATATAACACTGTTTCAAACAGTGAACATGTTATAACCTATTACTAACTCTTGATTCCAAATAGTGGTTGACTTGCTCATTCGCTACCCTATGTCAAAATATCACATACAAATTAGATTTGGCCAAGCGATAGCCCAAATTTCCCATTTGGGATCAATAAAGTATTTTCTAATCTTATCTTACTCATGCTAGCTGGGCTAAAGCTAGTGATGCTAGTCCTCCCGGTTGACAGTAACATGACATAATCACAGCACATCCATGTTCTAGATGTCCTTGATCGAAGAAACAGCATTCGATTTGAACAAAAGCACTCTCTTCCACTCATAGGTGTGATCGGATTCAGTTTGGGTGCAGATGTGTTTTTGTGTAACAGTCTTATTTGGGAAAACACACTCACCAAGACCAAATCCCAGCCAGGCGCCTGAGGGGTCGTCATGTATTTTGTGTCAGGGAGCCTTACCCACCAGGGCGAGGTCTGCCCTCCGAGGACTAAGGACTATCCACCAGGGGTATGTCAGGTCTAGGTTCTCTGGGTTTTGGGTTACAAAGATCTAGGGGATGTATGTCCTAGGGCCTCGAGGTTCATCGCGGTGCTACCAACAGAACAGGGAGCTCTGGGTTCTAGGTCTAGGTTCTAGGTCTAGGTTCTAGGCAGTACTACTACTGGAACAGGGCGTGCTCTGGGTCCTAGGTCTAGGTTCTAGGCGGTGCTACTACTGGAACAGGGCTTTCTCTGGGTCCTATGTCTAGGTTCTAGGTTCTAGGTCTAGGTTCTAG
>NW_028179077.1:0-39553 GCF_964030765.1 Micromesistius poutassou | reverse complement strand
GACTTAACTAGAGAGACAAAGGAATGTGTGTGTCTATGTGAGAGAGAGAAAGTGAGTCAGGGACAATCATGGCTACACAAACCAAAGATGTAATCATACAGCTACTCCTTGGTTAGAAGGTGAACCGCATTAGAAGAGGAGGTTGGAGGTTCACCACAGAAGAAGAGGTTGGAGGTTAATCACAGAAGAAGAGGTTGTGAGGTTAACCACAGAAGAAGAGGTTGTGAGGTTAACCACAGAAGAAGAGGAGGTTGGAGGTTAACCACAGAAGAAGAGGAGGTTGGAGGTTAACCACAGAAGAAGAGGTTGTGGGGTTAACCACAGAAGAAGAGGTTGTGAGGTTAACCACAGAAGGAGAGGAGGTTGGAGTTTAACCACAGAAGAAGAGGAGGTTGGAGGTTAACCACAGAAGAAGAGGAGGTTGGAGTTTAACCACAGAAGAAGAGGAGGTTGGAGGTTAACCACAGAAGAAGAGGGGGTTGGAGTTTAACCACAGAAGAAGAGGTTGTGAGGTTAACCACAGAAGGAGAGGAGGTTGGAGGTTAACCACAGAAGAAGAAGAGGTTGGACCGAGGCGTGGACACGTGTTCCGGCGTGCATCGCCCGCCCGCCGCGACCCTCCGGTGAAGCCAGCTTCCTGCCTGGTGCTGATTTTGGCAACGGCTTGAAATTAATATCTGGCAGCGCTCCTGCATGACTTTATTTCACTGTGAAACCTGACGTCTGCAAAATAATGGGCCCTGCAACGCAGCCCTCGGAAAATAAAGCTTCTGGCCGAGCAGGGAGCAGATCCAGGGGTAGGAGGGCCATGGGGAGGGATGGGGGAGGGACAGAGGAGGGATGGGGGAGGGAGCGAGGGGGAGGGGGTACAAGGTGCTTTCAGTCTGGTGGGGAGAGTTATGGGGGACTCTGACCCTGAGCCGTGCGGCGATGAGAGCAGAAGAGTATAAACATTACGTAAGATCTCCTGACGACTTTGGAGCGCAGATGTGATTGTTTACACAGATGCCCCAGGAGAAGGAGGAGGAGGAGGAGAAGAGGAGGAGACACAGGGCAGAGGAGGAGGAGGCGGAGGAGGAGACACAGGACGAGGAGGAGGAGGAGGAGGAAACGCAGAGGAGGAGGAGGAGGAGGAGGAGACATACACAGAGGAGAAGAGGGGGAGTCGGGGGAAGAGCTACACACACAGAGAGGAGAGGAGGAGAAACATGGCAGAGGAGAGAGGAGGCACACAGAGGAGGAGGAACAGGAGACACACACACAGGAGGGGGGAGGAAAGGAGAAGAGGCAGTAACATTCTAGTCGGCTGGTAACTCATAAATGAAGACATAAATATTAAACGTAGCCAGGCTGAGTTTCAAGAATTGAAGCATAAACTTGTCCCCTCTCTGTCAGCGGTTGAGGAGGAGGAGGAGCCGCTGGTCTGGGACGACCAGCCCTCCCGAGGGACCCCACCGGCCCGCTGACGTCTACGCATTCTGCCCGGGATCCTGGCTTTGTCGGGGGAGGCTGCGTGGGTCCAGCCTCCGATGCCAGCTCCACCACTATTGTTCCTCTGACGAGCAGAGCCCTCCTGAGAGTGGTTGGAGCTCCGCTGGACAGGGAAACAGCTTTGTTCCTAACATCTCGGCGCTCGCCTGCCAAAAGCTGCAATCAGCACTACACCAAGAGAGGAGGAAACATGGACGCCCTGGGCTGGCAGACTGCAGGTTGCAGGCCTCCCCAACACCGTCCGCACGGTCAACCAAGGACCAGGGCGAGCCGGAGGAGACGGAACCACGACCAGACTGATCGTTGTGGTTTTGCCCCACAGAGGCTCTGCTCCACAGAGCTCCGTCTCTGGGTTATCAGCCCCAGGCTGGCCCGGATGGGAAATCAAAGTAATCAAAAGAAATCAAAGAAATCACAGTCAAATGGTAAAGGACTGCATTTATACTACGCTTTTCTAACCAGTTGCCACTCAAAGCGCTTTACAATATTGCCTCACATTCACCTGTTCATGCACACATTCACACACCGACGGCGGAGTCGACCCCTCAGGAGCAGTCAGGGTGAGGCGTTTCGCTCAGGGACACCTCGACACTCAGCTAGGAGGAGCCGGGGATCGAACTACCAACCTTCCGGTTACCAGCCAACCTGCTCTACCTACTTACCCATGTGCCACCATGGTGGTGACCCATGCGGACCCCAGACCGTCCCCCCCCACTCAGTTGTTCTAACCCCTGTGAATCACGGAGCACAGAGACCGTACCTGTACATACCTGCACAGCGCCTTGGCCAGGACAGTACATTTGTCATCACTTTGCAAATACACTCACTTTCTTTGCTCGCAAACTTTCATTACTCACCGTTTGGACAAGTGCTATCTAGAAAGACATGCAGAGGGAAGGCATGGAAAGTCCCAGGGTGTGTGGAAATCTGGGATTGCCCAATAGAGAGGCCGACAGCAGCGAGGTAAGGTTCATGGCCCTGGGCTGCATTCACAACCCAATATGCCTTCCTCAGCAGAATACATGTCTGCTATTCATGACATATTCTATTGTTGTGTAACACACACACACACACACACACACACACACACACACACACACACACACACACACACACACACACACACACACACACACACACACACACACACACACACACACACACACACTCCTAGCAGAGGGGGGGCGGGGGGGGGGTGAGGAGGTGTACCTGCGTGGGCCAGGTGGGACGCAGCGAGCAGCAGCAGCATCAGGAGGGTGGGGGTCCCGGTCGTCATGGTGCCCAGGGTGGGCCGGCAGGGTGGATGAGGAGGGGTCAGAGGACGCGTCCTTCCTCCGGCGGGTCTCTGGAGTGGTCTACAGGCAGGCGGCTCTGATCTCCAGCTGGGAAAGCGGTGGGGAAGAGGAGGATTAGATACCATCAGGATTAGACATTGTTTAACCAGGAGGCTCTGCCAGTGATAGAACCAACAACCACTCCGCTGACAGATGACCAACCCTCTACCTCCCTCGTAACGAGAGTGCACAGGTCGTGACCACATGGGTCTGGACCCTACGGGTCGTTCAGGCGATTCATCTTTGAGGGCTAATCACAAGTCAAGCTAGCTTAAAACAAACTGCCTGGCTAATGCCACCCCCCCCTTCTCCCCCGCTGAGAGGGAGTTTAACTCGACACCAGAGAGAGGGGGGGGGGGGGACACCCCAGGAGCTGCTGTGGGTTATTAAGCACACTCTAATTGAGAGGGAGGAAGAGGGGGTGCGTGGGGGTCTAAGCTGTTTGAAGAGGCTCCACTAAACTCTCCTTAGCTGAACTCTCGAGGCCACGAGCAACACAACCAGAGCCACATTAACTGCAGCGACTGGAGGCCAGCCCAAAAACACCAACACCCCCATCTGGGAGGAGAAGGGACTTTTCTGGAGACATAGCTGAGGGGGAGATTGACTGTGGGGGTACATTCTAGAAGCCTTGCATGTATAATTTGTGATTTTCTAAATAATAACGTTAGACTGCAGTGGGCCCCCCTGTGTGTCCTAATGGAAACCACAGGATGTGTATGTGACTGTGCTCAGTTACCAGGGTTACCAGGAGTAAACAAACACACATTAAACCACAAGTTTGTTCTAGATTGGCTCAAACTGGCATGGTGATGATGGCAGTGCCGGGGGTTTAATGCCAGTGTTTGGCAGAAGACTCACACACTAGTTACTAGTGAGTCCTTCACCAGAGGCTTCCATCTGAAGACACTTACTGAGCTCAGATACATGGCGTCAAAGGAGTACTTCAAACCTACAACCTATTTTCAAACCTTTTGGCTCTAGTGCCTCATCCAGACCACAGTGTTTGGAATCAGTCGAGCGCTGAGTGAGAGTGCATCGGCCTTGCAGCAACACAGACGTCCTGACGTCCCGCTGAGGCAGGAGCTGTCCCTGTTGTCATCACAGTCTCACCCTCCTCCTTCACCCAGATCCTTCAGATAATACCCAGCTACGTAGCTGGGTATTATACGCCTTCTCAAGTCCAACACAACCACCTCTTGCCCACACTCCTCTCTCCAACTCACGTTCCCACCGTTCTCTTCCTGAAAGTCACAACTCTGACATCCAGGGCAAGACTTCTCCCTGGGCGAGACTTCTCCCTGAGCGAGACTTCTCCCTGAGCGAGACTTCTCCCTGGGCGAGACTTCTCCCAGAGAGAGACTTCTCCCAGAGAGAGACTTCTCCCTGAGCGAGACTTCTCCCTGAGAGAGATTTCTCCCTGAGCGAAAGTTGGTCAGACACCACAAACTGACCGGAGCACGCCACTGGTGAAGAATGAAGTTGTATTTCTCTGTAGGGGTCCTCTTCATAATGTCCTCAGACTCATAGACTAACAACCTCTGCAGGACTGTGGCAGAAACAGCACTTTGACAGGATGTACATCGATGGGTGCTGTTGCCCAAAAGGGTTCCAGCATGTAGCAGCTGAAGAACTCGCTCGATTCTGGACCGATTTCAACAATTGTTGTCCTCAATAGTCACTTTGATTCGAAACACTCAAAATAGCGTGTAGGTTGAACTCTCCCGAAAGTATCCTATGAGGATCAGTTAGAGGTCAGACTGCACATTGGCAACACATTTCCAACACACTGCCAACATCTCGTCTCTGCTGTCTCATGTGCGTCTGGGTCCTAAGGAGGCTTCATTAACGGGTATTTGTGCATTGTTTTGATTGTCTTTGTAGGCCATCGATGGTGTCTTGGGACTCACAAGGACATGAGGGTTCCTCGGAGTTGGAATAGGGAGGGGGTGGAATTAACTATTGAACCGTCCTGAAGTTTCACCAAACATTCCTCAGAAACACTCTGAAGGAAGCCAAGCTATAACCTGGCCGGACTGCACTCATTCACCACGGGCCAGGACGCTGCCTGGGGAGGAGAGACAGTGTGCCTGGGGAGGTGAGACAGTCTCAAGGTGGAGGAGAGACAGTCTGCCTGTGGAGGAAAGACAGTCTGACTGTGGAGGAGAGACAATCTGCCTGGGGAGGAGATCCAGTCTAACTGTGGATGAGAGAAAGTCTAACTAGAGGGAGAGACAGTCTGACTCTGCTTTCTAAGCAGGGGAGACAGTCTAACTGTGAAGGAGAGATAGTCTGCATGTGAAGGGAGGGAGGGAGGGGGAAAGAGAGAGAGACAGACAGAGACTGGGAGAGGGAGGTAGTCCTCTGTAAGGAGTAGTAGGAGGGAGGTGAGATGTACGTCGGTGCTGTCCAGGCTGAGGACAACAGCCCCATTGAGTCTGGCAGCTGCAGGCGCTGGGAAGTCATTTGGAGGAACCTTGATAAATATTACACTTCCACCTGGCCCCGCCCCCTGTTTGATTTACCCCTCCCGGCCCGGTCCCGCTGTCAGAGCTCTGCATCAGCAGTACGGCATGACACCCAGGAGTTAAAGGTAAACCCCACCCCCCGACCCAGGGGAAGGGGGAGGGGTCACCGGGTGGAATGGGGGTCAAGACCGAGAGCGAGGGGAATGGAACCCGGCACTTCAAAGGATCCCGGACCACATGAAACACAACCTCACCCTGCTCCCGCCGTGGAGCGCCTCTGAAGTTGGTGCTTTTTTATTCCTTTTTCTTTCTTACTTCCTTCCTTATTTTACTGAAGTGAAATTACTTTGTTATTTTAGATTATTTGGGGCTTTCTCCCACCAGCAATAACCTAGTGACAACAACCCCCCCCCCCCCCCCCCACACACACACACACACACACACACACACACACACACACACACACACACACACACACACACACACACACACACACACACACACACACACACACACACACACACACACACACACGGGTGCTGCCAGTCTTTGATGGCTAACTGCTGAAGGCTGAAGGAAAGGCCACGCTGTCACACCTTCTGCACTACACAGGAACAGAGGCCGCGGGTTTGAGTCCCATTGTCTAAAGGCTACCTGGGGGCAGGCTTGAGCAAGGAGCAAAATACAGTTTTCTTCTGAAAGCAATAACTTAAAATCGGATCTTTTTGGGATCTCCATAGATCTTCAAGATCTCCAAGATCTTCAAAATACAAAACTTTGATAACCAAGCAGAAAGAACTGAACGGGTTCTCTGAACTACGTAGTCAGACCAGCTGGACCTTCTCGCTATAACTCTGTATTTCACAGTTCGCTTCACGCCGTAATGACGTTCATCTGTTGTGACAAAGCCAATCGTGTATTTATGGCGGCATAACGTCGCCGTTCAAGCTCGCTGCTCCGACGCGACAGCGGGACGATGTGGAGAGAGGTTGACCTCCGTGTTGTGGAGCGCTGCATTCGTCAACTTTACAGATAGGCCTATAGAATAAGACTTTAGGTTAATCACGATCACTTTTTACTTATGAATCTATTATTCATCCACAGAAGTTGGTTAGATTATATAAAAACACAAAAAATATATACGTTTTCAAAATACTATTATAGTATTTTGAAACAGTATAATTGTTTAGTCTAAATCCGGAAGGATCTCTCTCCATCAATTGGAATAAAATTGGCACGTAAATAAATATGAACTGATAGATAAATAAATGGACTGAATTGATGCGGTGCTTTTGATTGATATTCCATTATGATCACCGTGTTTACATCCCTCGGACGCTGGTCCACACCATGCTTGTGTACTTAAATAAAGCACTCAACACTACTCTAAATATTTAGGGCCGGTCATAAAATATAAAGCCAACCACCTTCACGACAGATGGTAAATAACGCCTGGGCATCAACTGCAGACCAACCGCGTCCGTTAAGGTGAACTCCACAGGGGAGCCGTAATTTATATGCACGTTTACATATTTTATTTATTTGTTTTTCTTAATTGTTTTTTTTAATATGTAATGACTACGACCTAAGCTACATTCATCAACAATATATAAATACAATTTGTGCATTGTATGTTATATAACATATCGAGAATATTTGTAAGTACACACATTGAATATTTCAACA
This sequence comes from Micromesistius poutassou, assembly GCF_964030765.1. Lineage (NCBI taxonomy): Eukaryota > Metazoa > Chordata > Actinopteri > Gadiformes > Gadidae > Micromesistius > Micromesistius poutassou. The sequence continues at coordinate 32,574 of NW_028179077.1, read as the reverse complement.
TGTGTGGAAGCGTAAGGAAGATTACCACAGTTCCCAGTTAGGGAGAGCACACATTGTTATCACCAGCATGGAAATATGGGAGGCTGACGCAGAGACCCTATGGGCCCCCTATCGACCCGGTGTGCGTCTTCAGACACGGGCTGTGTGTAACTTCAGACCCCGTTGTGCGTCTTCAGACCCAGTTGTGTGTCTTCAGAGACGCGCTGTGTGTTTGCGTTGGAAAGCAGAAACACAATAGCTGGTGTGTTCCCCGACTGGAGACGGACCCACAACACTGTACAGTAGATACACACCTACTCGACACAGAGCCACGCGTTAAGACGGCTTCAAATAGCAACTTATTCTACTAAAGATCATGTGCGCTCTCAAGAGCGCAGATGACCCGACACTGTATGCATGCTCTAACATATTACAGCCTATCGCTGAGATAAGGAGACCTACCATAAGGAGTCTTTAGGAAACCTCCGAGTATACTTGGTCCAACGTGTAGTTAAACGTGTAGTTGTAGTCTTGAAGTAGAAAGCGACCCCTGCTCGTCTCTGTCATCCCGCGGTGGAGCGACACGAAGGCTGATTATCCACAAGAACTCAGAAAACAAACTTTAAACACTTATCTCCTCCGCTGACTTCACTAACTCGATCCTTAAGGGGGTGGGGCTTAAGAGAGGGAGAGACCCAGAGAGACAGATAGAGAGAGAGCGAGAGACTTTCACATCTTACTTTTTATATATTGAATATTTAATATTCTAATATGTACACATGTAAATAACCAGTCAAAGACGGATCTTTAAGTTTTATAATTTATTGATTCACATTATACTTGTATACATATTATAATGAGGTAGTTATTTAACGCGCGCGCGCGCGTGCGTGCGTGCGTGTGTGTTCATGTGCGTGTGTGTGTGTGTGTTCATGTGCGTGTGTGTGTGTTCATGTGCGTGTGTGTGTGTGTGTGTGTGTGTGTGTGTGTGTGTGTGTGTGTGTGTGTGTGTGTGTGTGTGTGTGTGTGTGTGTGTGTGTGTGTGTGTGTTCATGTGCGTTGTGAAATGTATCTCATACAACATGTGGAGCAGCAGCGTCACCTCCCTCAACACAAACATAAACAACTGAGCAAACAAACAAAGAAACAAGTGACATCACGACTCTGGTCTCAGGACGCCTGGCGGGAAACACAGCGAGGAGCTCTGTAAAGTGGATGCTGCGTCTTTGAGGAGACAGGTTGACATGGAAACGCTGAGAGGGCTTGTGATGATGTCTCATACATATGTATGCGCCTAGAGAGAGAGAGAGAGAGAGAGAGAGAGAGAGAGAGAGAGAGAGAGAGAGAATTTAAATCACACCGACCTCTTTTAAACACATGGTAAAAACACTTATTTTTTTGGCTAACACATTTTTCGATTCATTATGTGTGTCTGCGTGTGCGTGTTTGTGTTACAAAATATATCAAATAAAAATTAAATAAAAAAGGGTCGATATTTTGATACCGTTCTATATGCTTTTGGAAATATGAGGACAATATTAAGCTCAGCGCATCTCCTTCCCTGGAGCTGGTGAGCATGCACACTGGCGCCCTCTACTGGTTACTTTGGGGAAATCTATTTGCGTCAAACGCTCATTGATTTTAACTTCAATGTCCACATCTTTTATCAGTCTGAAGTAAAGCTGACCAGTTAATTTGTGTTACTAACAGTCCCGGGGTAGCGAGGGACCCCCCACCATGTGCCCCCACCACCATCACACTAATGAACGACGGATATGGGCCACAGGAAGTACGCCGGTTCGAGCCCCCCCGTGGCTCAAAGGTTCAAAAGCAACCAAACGACTAAAGCAGCCCGTTTAACACATCAAATCTGCAGCAAAGTTCTTACAAAGGTTTTCAGAAGTGAACCTACCTGGAGGAATATGTGGTCCTGCTTGGATGCGTTTTCCTTACTTTAATTCACTCGCAGTTTGGTTAATTGGTGCAACGAACCGCACCGGTTCCAGGCTCCTTAATTGATTTGATTGTGTTAACTCAAATTACTTGGTTGTGTTGTATATTATTCAGTGATATTGTGCAGCCAGCCAATGTCATGCGGTGGACGGGTCCAACGGTGGGTTTTCTGCCATACATTTTGTCAAGACATTTCAAATAGAAGAAATTCCAATCTCCACTGCTGGGAGCTCAGCTCAGTGGACCTTCTCCAGTTGTTGGGGAGAACATGTGGAATATGTTGCAACTTCCTGTGAAGTTAAAACGGCCCGCGGCGACAGGAAGGCCGCATGGACGTCAGCAGGTGCACCGGATCACCGCGGGAGGTCGACCGGCATGGAGGAGAGTCTCGGGGTCCTACCGAGGGACGTCCAGCAGGTACCTGCTGGTGTTCTGGTCTGTCCTTCTAACGTGTAGACATGCAGTCTGTCATTCGAACGTGTAGACATACAGACTGTCAGTGTAGACATGTAGTAGCCTATGTCCTTCTAACGTGTAGACAGTCTGTCCTAACGTGTAAACACACTGATTGTCCTAACTAACGTGTAGACCGTTTGTCCTAACGTCTAGACGCATATTGTTCTTTTAACGTGTAGACAGCTCTAGCGGCAGTAGGCCTACCGGCTGTAGTTATTTGCGGGGTTTATTAATTGGGTGACATGCGGTGGTCAACCTGAGTTGGCCAGTTTAATTAATTTATGGACCATATTTAACTGGTTTTGGACCACTATAAAAGTTAATAAATTAATTGTTCCAATCGTTTTATTATACATATTGTTTATGCATAGATTCTGGGATGAGTTGTTAAGGACGCTTGAATACTTCGAAACAACACATCTGATAAAAATCGTTCCGTGTGAGTTTTGAGCGCATTAATAGAAACAAATTCGACCGTTTGAAGTGCGTTGTTAGTTTTACGTGTGACCGCTGTGCACGTGTTTCTTACACCAATCAGCGCTCAGGTGTCAACGCGGCAGCCAATCCGCTCTCGGCGTGAGACGCGGCAGCCAATCCGCTCTCGGCGGAAGACGCGGCAACTGCCGCCGTTGCGTGGTTCAATCCCCAGAGTTGCCGTAGAAGCATCCCGAACTCGAGCGATTCACCGGCGCTCATCAAACTCTACGCGATGATCACCACCGAGTGTTTTGATTGGTTGTTCGCATGCTAAACACGAGCTAACGCTAGAAGCTAACACGGTGAAGGGGGACGGCTTCAAAAAAAAGGTAAAACTGGTTTTAATACGTTATTAAACACCTTATTAGCCATAAAGAACCCCTCTAAAGTACATTTTACTTTACTCCCCTACAGATATCTCACATTTAAACAGGCTTCTATCGACTCGACTGCTTGTCTGTCTGTCGGTGGATATATTATAAAAGTTAGACAAGAGCAAAATAAGATAGTAATCTTCAACGGTACCTCAGATGGCTCCTCCTCAACTCAAAACACACCAACTTAAATCACATTGCCGTGGCCCCTGGAGTGTGAGGTCCAGCCAACTGGGACTGTACTGGGGGCCGGATGTCACTCACTGGCCTCTGCTGCGCGCTCCCGCGGGTGTGTGCACACGCATGTGTAGTGATGACGGACGTCTTTTAAATGGCCAGTTACTTGTGTCTAATGCCACTTCCTAAAGGCAGTGTTGTTGTTAAATGGGGCCGGATCCTCTGTTCTGGAGTGGTTCTCAAATGGGGGTATGCGTACTCCTTGGGCTACTTTGGAGTACTAACCCTTTTGTGGGGAGAAATTAGTCAACCGTTGCATGAAGCACAGGCCCATGTTTCTCACTAAATTGTCAGCATTTGCACCCTTTTTACACTCCTGTTTACACTCCTAAATGGAACTCACATAAGCTGAAAAAATATCTAAGAGGGACTAGTAGAAAAAGTTAGAGAACCACTGCTCTAGTTTATCCAAGATGGAGTCGTTTTATTATTAAGCAGGGTAGTAAGGGTTGGGGTTAAAATGTTCAAACCCCACCTTGAGAACTGAGTCTGTTGTCTGCAGGTCACAGAGTGATCGTCGTAGCCGTTTGGCTGGAGCGAGCGGCTCTCCGGCATGTCCAGCGGGAAGCTGCCCCCCAGGAACCCCCCGCCCCCTGCGGTGCGCCACCCCCGGGGCTCGGGGCCTAGCAGCGCCGAGCTGCAGTACCTGGAGCGGGTGGTCCTGAGGGCCCTCTGTAGGCACCAGTTCTCTTGGCCCTTCCGCGAGCCCGTCGACGCCGCCGCACTCAATCTCCCCGTGAGTCATCCCCTAACCCCGCCCCCATCCTAGGACCCTGGCTCTTCCGTTCTGGAAGAGCCAGAACGTTCTTGTAGAACCTTTGCTATTGTAGAACCCTGGCTGTTCTAGAACCTTTGCTAACCCTGGCTGTTCTTAGAAAACTGGACCCTTGGTTCTCTGGGACTGAAACCCTGGCGGTTTCTGAAGCTAGAGGGAACCCCTCTAGTTTCAGAACAACCAGGCCTTCAGCACTCCTAGTAGCCTACCGTCTCAGGGCTCCAGACTGCGACCAAATGGTCGCATTTTGCGACCAAAATTTGAGAGTGTGCGACTGAATTTTACATCTGGTTGCGCATGTGAGACCAGTAAATTTGCCCTTTTTTATTTTTTATTTTTACACGTTAAACATGGAAGGGGCGCGTCAATAAATCCGGAATCTGTAGCAGGCCAATGAGTGTGAGAAGGATAGGGAATGGCCACTGTAAGTGGCTCATGTGTGGAGGGGGAGGGTCATAGAGATTTTGGAGCGCGGGGAAACCGCGCGCGGGTCTGTAAGAAGGAGAATGGTCTCAACCTGCCGTTCGAACAATGAGCAAGCGAACAATTGATCCATTCTTCCGACACCCCCCTGCAAGTGCCACAGTCTAGAGTCAGAGCATTGTGTGGCTGAAAAGGGCCGAACCCACCATTTTCGGGAAGACTGGCGCTCGTAGAACCTTCTTAGGTCTACCGACCCCATTGCGCATGTTCATTCCAAGTTTGCATCTGTATACCAATTGAGGCCAAATTAAACGGCATGTTTGAATTAAGGATATTCGGTTATCTCGGTATCTTCGGTTATCTTGGTTGTTCTTTATTTTGGGCCGTGGGTACAGCAGGCAAGGTCAGCTCGACTCGACTGCAACTTAACAAAAATATTTTATTTATTTTACAATTCAAAAATTAAAAATCAAAACTGTCTTCTAAATTAAGGAAATGATACTGGGAAATAGGGATGTCACGATACCAGAAATTTAGTAGTCGATACCAATACCAGTGAAATTCCACGATTCTCGATACCCAATTCGATACCACGGTCAAAAACAAAACAATAAATCCCATGTACTTTATTTATTAAAAACATTTAAACATTCCAAAAAACAGTGGCACTGGCATGTAGCCTTCAAGTAATGAATAAAACTAAACCACTATTAACATTACAAAAAAAGAACAGTGGCATGTAGCGTTCAAGTAATAATAATTAAAAAAAAATAATACGTGCTGAAAGCAGGCAGTCATGCAGCTATGCGGCTGGCGTTTACACTTGCGTGCATAGCGGGGTTTAAAACATAACTTCCAACCTAATATTAAGTAATATAACGCAGGTGCGCAAGGCAGCCACAGGAGACGCCAACATTGTTTTCAACTGCTCGGTACCGCGCCGTATTAATTAACCAAGTTTTGAAAAGAAAAAGTATTTGAAGCGAATAAGCACCGCTGTTTTTGATTTGTTTATTTGGTTTTGAACGAATAATTTTGGATGCATGCATCGGCTTTGAGTTGGTTTGTTTACTTTGAAATTGCATACGCTCGCAACACACACGCACACACGCACGCACACGTTCACCGCCGCACCTACTACAACCTGCCGATCTTCAATCAAAACAACACCAAGTAAGTGATGCCGAACGCAGTCGTACCATGCGTGTTTAGAAGCGCAACATTGAAACGGGTCCCATCTGAAACAATCGCGCGGCGCAGCGTTCCAAACGCAAAGTACTTCCAGACGCGACTCTTGTTATTGTTTTTATCGACGAGTCGAGGCGGAGCCGTCGCACTCGCTGCAGCTGCCGTCTTCCATGTTCCCATGCTGCCCACGTGACGTCCAGAGGAATTGCATCCTCGGTACCTACGGTACTAAGAAAAACGAGTACCGTCACGTTTTTTTAATTTTGGTATCGACTTGGTACCGAAGTATCGGTTCTCGTGACATCCCTACTGGGAAACAAATAAACCATTATAAGCAACGAGTGAACTTAATAAGCGATCAAAATACTTTTAGTTTTCACCTTAAATATGCGACAGATGTAATTAAGGCAACCTGGTCTCACAGGAATCCGTGAAATGAGTCGGTCTACGTCCCGTTTACAAAAAATAATGCCCATAAACTGTTTGAATATTAAGGGCTGCCTAATATTCGTTCGAATATTATATATATTTTTAATATTCGAATAACGAAGTTCGGAGTCAAAGCCCTACTGTGAATATGTTTGTAGTTTAAATAATCACTTCAGGTGCCATTTTCACACGGGATGCGTTTGTCGCGATGCATTCTCAATGGAGAGGCGAGCGGGCATGCAAGGAGGTGCAGCGTCCTGTCTAGCTGCGCGATAAGCGGGCGCACTCCCATGGAACTGTCGCTTCCATGCTCGTCGAACGCATGTGCGCACGCATGGAAACCGTTGGGATAGATGAGAACTGTTTATCTTTTATTAACTAACCCTTTTTTTTTTTTTCTAACCGCTTTTTTTCATTTTAAGGTGTATATGATGCCACCAAAGAGGCATTCCAGCATCCAGGGACAGAAACAGGGTGGTTAGAGAAGACAGTCGCCATTGGAGCTGATGGTGCAGCTGTCAATCTCGGGCATAAAGGAGGGGTATTAGTCCTCCTAGTAGGCTAGAAATGTGAATATTTGGTTAGCATGTTGATTTACGGTGTGTGCCCCTAAAATTTCTGGTTGTGCCCCTAAAATTTATGTCTGTAATAAGAGAGAGAGAATACACATACATTCTGCAATCCCTTTTCTACGTCTCGTGTGACTTGCAGGTCTGTGTTTTCCATCTGCTGATTTTGTCTGTTCCTGTTGGTGGCAGGATTACTACACTATCATCAGCAGCCCCATGGACCTGAGCACCATTAGGCAACGGCTGCAGAACCAGTACTACTGGAACACCATGGAGTGTGTGCAGGACTTCAACGCCATGTTCACCAACTGCTACATGTACAATAAGGTACCTTCTTACTGTGCCAGGGTAGAAGCTGGTCTCCCATTATCACCGCTCGGGGACTCCCAAACAGGTTGATGCGGTTTGGGAAGTACCATGACCACAGAAGTACCATGACCACAGAATTATACCTCAGTAACTGAGGAGGTGGTGGTAGTAGAGGATATTCCAAAGCTGTCTCTAGGTCTAGTGGTGGTGGTATCCATGGTTACCTGACTGTTGTGTGCTGTGTAGCCCGGAGATGACATCGTGCTGATGGCCCAGACCCTAGAGAAGGTCTTCCTGGAGAGACTGGCCCTGATGCCCCATGAGGAGGAGGAGGAGGAGAAGGAGAAGAAGCAGGGCTCCAGCAGACCTCCTGGTAGAGCCAAGAAGAGGAGCAGCACAGGTGAGACCCCGCACCTAGAACCACAACAGCTAGAACCACAACAGCTAGATAGTCGCACATCGATGGCTCGTAGAACCAACAGACCTTCATAGTGAGGTCTGTTAAATGGTAAAGGTTCTGCCTGTGTACAGCGCTTTTCTAACCAGTGGCCCTCAAAGCGCATTACAATATGGTCTGACATCACCCATTCATGCACACATTCAGAGCCTGGCGGTAGGTTCCCCAGGGGCCCTCAGCCCCAGCCTGTCTCTCTGCCCGCAGGAGCCCTGAAGCGCCAGGGCCCCGATTCGGAGGTGGTCGTCCAACAGACGCTGACCGTGATCCCGGCGGCCGCCGTGCCCCGGCCTGTCCCGCTGGCTGTGGTCCGCCCCGTCCCGCCAGCCGCGACCCGCCCCGTCCCCCTGGCCGTGCCCCGCCCCCTTCCGCAGGCCGCGCTGCCCGCACACACTCAGTCCGCGGTGAGTAGTGTCGCCCGACATACTCCCGCACACGCTTTATCACGCTTTAAGTTGAGCTTCTAAATATGCCCTCCAGCTCCTTCTTTAAAGACGCTGCTTCTCTTAACCCCTCCCCCTCCCCCCCTCCCCTCCAGAATAAAGCCCTCCAGGACAGGAAGGGCATCAAGAGGAAAGCCGACACCCCCAACGTCACCGCCGCCGCCCCCCCGCCCCTGACCGTCGCCCCTGGCAACCCGTCATCATCGTGCGGCCGGACGACATCCCCTCCCCCGACGGCCTCGACGGCGGCCCTGCCCCCGGGCGGTGGCGGGGTATCGTCCGGGCGCGGGAGCGGGGCCAAGAGGCCCATCAGGCCGCCCAGCAGGGAGCTCCCTGACTGGCCGGCAGGGGCGGGGCGGCGGACCCGGCTGCCAGAGCCGCTGCGGCGCTGCGGAGAGCTGCTGAAGGAGTTGCTGTCCCGCCGGCACGCCGCCTACGCCTGGCCCTTCTACACGCCCGTGGACGTGGACGCCCTCGGCCTCCACGACTACCACCGCATCATCACGCAGCCCATGGACCTCAGCACCATCAAGGTTTACCACGCAGTACTGGTTTATCTAGCGCTCTACTGGTCTGGTTACTTGTTTATCTAACCCTGTACTGGTCTGTTTATCTAACGCCATACTGGTCTGTTTACTGGATTATTTAACCCTGTACCTTATTTTACCCTTGTGTTACAGAAGAAGATGGACGGCGGTGAGTACAGCACCCCACAGCAGTTTGCTGCCGACCTGCGCCTCATGTTCTCCAACTGCTACAAGTACAACCCCCCCGCCCACGAGGTGGTGTTGATGGCCCGCAGGCTGCAGGTACGACCCCGCCCCCGACAGAGTTGAGCCAATCGGAAGGGTTGGTTGCTGCTCCAGTGTTGCCGGGTGGTTTGTGGTTTCTCCAGTATCCAACCCCCCCTCCTCCCCAGGACGTGTTTGAGATGCAGTTCTCAAAGATGCCCAAGGAGGAGAGCATGCCCCTGCCCGACCATACCGTCGTCAAGGACAACGGTGGAGGAGGAGGAGACTGCAAGGTGGAGCACGGCTCCAGCAGCAGCTCCTCCTCCTCCTCTTCACCCTCTCAGAGCTCAGAGGATGAAGAAGAGAAGGAGGCGGGGAGGGCCCCCAGCCTGGCCAACCTGGAGGAACAGGTATGTTACCGTGACAATGGACCACACGTTCTATACCAGAGACATCTCACCATCTTCTTCATGGTATACTAAATGATTCGGGTGAGGTTACAGTAAGCTATGGTGACTGTCTGACGAGGGCAGTTCTCATTAGCGATGACCGAGAATAGACCGTTAGACGGCCTCTTCCTGTGCAGCTTAAGGCCATGCGAGACCAGCTGCAGCTCTTCGCCCAGACGCCCCTGAAGACCAAGAAGACGTCGAGACGCAAGAAGGTGAAGGAGAAGGAGAGGCAGAGGGGAAAGCACAAGTCCTCCAAGAACAAGGTCAAAGTTCAGAGGAGCAGCGGTGCCAAGGGGTCCCGGCTGTACGTGAGCCCCCCTCAGATTCAGAAGACTTCACAAATGGGTTCTGTTGCAATTGAAGAACATGCATTTAAACACATTTAAACAATGTGCCTTCACATTCCTATGCTGCAGTTATTGCGTTTGACACATGTTCTCTAAATGTGTTTTATCCTTTTCCTATTCAGAAAGTACATGTCTAAAAGTGCGGTTGGCATGACGCGTGTTCCGTCTGTAGGCATGGCAACCAAGCCCTCCTCCAGGCCCTGGGGGCGTCGGCCTCTGAGGAGGAGGAAGCGGTCCCCGTGGCGACGGTGCCCTACGAGGAGAAGAGGCAACTGAGCCTGGACATCAACCAGCTGCCGGGGCGGCGGCTGGGCCGGCTGGTGGACCTCATCCAGCGCCGTGAGCCACACCTGCAGGCCTGCGGCCGGCGGGAGATCGAGATCGACATCGAGATGCTGGCGCCCGCCACACTGCGCACACTGCAGGCCTTCGTGGCCCGCTGCCTCCGCAAGCACGCCGCCAAGACTGCCCTTCCCAGTGAGTCCCCCCCCCCCCCCCCCCAGTGTCTGCTCACTGACAAATGCTGCTGCCCCCCCGCTTGGCTCTCACCCATCTCAATGGAGAGAACCAACAACAAAGCCTTGTGTTGGCATCGTACTTCCTAGACCCACGTGGACGTCATGGTTGATGTCATGACCACTGGTCTTGCCATTATTGTGCATCTTGTTGTTGCCGTGGTTACCCCTGGTTACTGTGATGGACCTGGTTACCGTGGTGGCCCTAGTAACCATGGATACCGTGGTGTTTCCCTGCAGCCAGGCCGGTGAAGCCCAAGGGCCCGACGCTGACGGGGCCGGACACCACGGGAGAGGAGCAGCGCTTGGCTACGAAGAAAAAGAGGAAGCAGATAGGTAACGGTGACATCACACCAACCTCAGCCAATCAGAAAAGACCAGAGAGAGTCCTCCTAGTCTACATGAGCGCGTGCTAAGCATGGAGCAGAGTAGGCCTGCACGATTCGGGGAAAACTATGAATCCCGATGTTTTAGTTTAGAATTGATATCGCGATTCTCTGCCACGATTTTTTTCTCACGAAATGTAATGTTTATTCATGGCGAATTCAGTCGCAATGAAGTGGACAGTTAGGCTCATGTACGGTTCCATGGTTCGGCTGGAAAAATAATCCGCTTCCTGCACTTCTGCCTCGACTACAGCCCGCACATTCTTATGAGCTGGCAATGCAACGGATGAAAAATTGTTGCGGGAGGGTATTCAGTAGCGTTTGTCCAATGTATGGATCATCTTTCGAAATCCGTCACGTTCTACAGTGTTTATTGGAACCATATATTTTGCTAGATGGTAAGCAATTGCGTCTGTTATCTACTTACTCCTACTGGAGTTGGGATGGGGTCGCATTGTGCAAGCAGTGGCGGAGCCAGAGGGGTGGCCGTGGGGGTGGCACTGGCCACCCCTGGAACCCGATTGGCCACCTCAGGTCCCCCCCCCCCCCCTCCCCCCCGACAATCGCGTTCGCCCCCCCCCGCCCCCCCCAACAATTGCGTTCGCCCCCCCCCCCCCACCGTCGACAACCGCGTTCACTTCCCCCCCCCCGTCGACAATTCAATATGGACCCCCCCTATAAAAGCCTTGGCCACCCCTTGAACACCTGTCTGACACCCCGTGTCAGACAGTAATAGATGTCTGCGTTGTGCTGACATCTGCGTTGCGCTGCGCTGCATTTTATTTATTTCACAATTCAAAAATGAACAAAACAGTCTTCTAAATTAAGGAAATGATACTGGGAAACGAATAAACCATTATAAGCAACGATTGAACTTAATAAGCGATCTAAATACTTTTTGCAACCACCGCCTCTTTCCCATGACATTTAGTTTTCACCTTAAGTATGCGACAGATGTAATTAAGGCAACCTGGTCTTACAGGAATCCGTGAAATTAGTCTGTCTACATCCCGTTTACAATAGATAATTCCCATAAAAGGTTTGAATATTAAGTCCTGCCTAATATTCGTTCGAATATTATATATTTTTTAAATATTCGAATAACGAAGTTCGGAGTCAAAGCCCTAGTCCATACACTGGTAAACAGTGACGGCGTTTGTTATCTCGTTCCACCGCTGGCTTTTTTTGTCGTAAGCTTTGGAAAATGCCTGCGGAAGCGATGTCTGAGATGCAGAGACAGCTTCACGCTACCAGCGTCTGTCTCGTACGGTGTGGAATGAGAACTTGTGAAGGGACGCAGGCACGCTTGCTGCGCGGCTGCGTGCTTGCACAATAGCATACTGCATGAGAAGGCAGTATATCGCTGTCAAAGCTGTCCATGGGAAAAGTGACGTTGCGCGGAATTGAAAAAGGAACTACGTTTCGTCAGTATTTTCCCATATATAGGCCTACCATATTTTCAGTAGTTACGTGTAACTTGACTTTGAACAAGTACATGGACAAGTAATTACCTAACGCGTTACACACAACAGTGTCTACCGTGTGTCAGTCGGCTCATAGAAAAAATGAGAATCTAAGTACTTTAAAACTTAAATTGCGCACAGGGTGAATCGAGATTGCGATTTTAAAACGATTTATCGTGCAGGCCTAGAGCAGAGTACCTCTTTGGTCGTCCGCTGCCTGCTGCGATGGCCAGGCAGCCGTCAGGGAGACCCGATCCAGATAAGTCCCGCCCTCCTGCTTTTCTGACCAATCACACACAACGTTCGCATTGGGGCCATCGGTTAGTGTAGAGGCAGTGCCAGGAAAAACATGACCTTTTCCTCTGTGTTTATGTATTGAAACTTTAATAATTGCAAACCCGGAATGATATTTAATTAGAACAATTAAATAACAACATGGACATGTGTGTGTCACGCAGATCCTCTGGACCTGAGCAGTCGGCCCCCCTCTCTGTGAGCAGCAACGCCACCTGCTTCTCCTCCTCTTCCTCCTCCTCATCCTCCAGCAGCAGTGGCTCCTCTTCCTCTTCGGAGAGCACTGACACAGAATCAGGTTAGAGGATGATGGTCCCTCAAGCTACATGCTTCCACTACTACCACCACCTCCTTCTACTACCTTCTCCCACTACCACCTCTTCCCACTATCACCATCTCCTTCTCCCACTACCACTCCCTCCCAGTACCACCACCTCCTTCTAGTACCTTCTCCCAGTACTACCTTCTCACCAGAGGCTGAAAGCTGCCTGGGTTTTAAAGAAAGATCTTTAAAGATCCAGAGTCATTAAACTGTTGCTGTGTGTGTGTGTGTGTGTGTGTGTGTGTGTGTGTGTGTGTGTGTGTGTGTGTGTGTGTGTGTGTGTGTGTGTGTGTGTGTGTGTGTGTGTGTGTGTGTGTGTGTGTGTGTGTGTGTGTGTGTGTGTGTGTGTGTGTGTGGATTCTTTACAGGCCCTTGTTTCTACTCATTATTGAATATATGCTGTGTTAAAGGGGAAATCCGGTGTAAAATGGATCTGGGATATGTTTAGTATGATAACGAGTTTGAACGTTCGTTGGGGAGAAAAAAAAGCCTATATGACGCATTCTTAAGTTGGCTGTTTTTACCACCACCGCCGTGAGGCAATCGCGGGCAACAATCCCTTTCTCCTCCATGTCGCGGTTCAGTCTACTTCAGATTAGGGATGCGTGATAACTTTTTTTTTTTAACCGATAACTGATAACTTTCAGCTCCTAAAGGCCAATACCGATAACCGCTAACACACACACATATACATATATATGATCATGACCTAAGATCATGACATTGTTGCTCAGACATCAGTAGAATCAACTGGGGGGTTTAGGGGGGCAGGCTTGCAAGTGGCAGGATATGATGTAGGGTCCACGACGGCCCCTGTCACAGGTGTGTTTTGGTCTGACCGCAGCAATGGAGAAAGAATGGGCAGAACTCATCCCAATCATCTTAAATGTTGCTGCAGCGATGCATCATATATTCCGTTGCATCCACAACATCCATATCGATCGATAAAAGTTTGGAGCATGAGTCACAGACAAATAGAAGAAACGACGAATAAGAAAGGTGTCGCCAACGGCTGCGTTACTGGAGAAAGAGAGCGTCTTTTTTTGCGTCATTTCACATCTAACAAACACTGGGACAAATGTAGTTGATTTCTGTGTTTAACTGAGAAAACGGAGTGGAAGGCCGGGACCCTATAATGTTCAGCTAACATTTGTCAATAATAATACGAGAGTTTGAGCGAGCGAGCGGTAGCGTGTGTCAGTTTAGTGAAGTAATGAACGAGTCTGGTTGTGTCTGTGCAAACGTGCACTGTAAAGTTAGTGAAACTAAGAATAAAGTACAGCCGCTTCATTCCGACCGTATTCTGACCTATAAGCAGACCCACTGCCGGTCAAAGGGAAGGGTGTTACCCTCGGTCTGGGAGCCGACAGCAGGAAAGGTGTAACATAAGAATAAAAATGAACATTTTCTATATGTGTGCAGCTGTGAATTCATGTATTGTAATTGATTGTATGATGTGCACTTTTAGGGTTACCATAAGACCTTTCATTTAGCGGGAGCGAGGCACTGAAATTATATAGGCTATGTTATCAGGGCTATTCGTCATGATATCAGACTTATCAGAATGACGTAATAATTTCTGTTATCGGCCCCCCCTACTTCAGATTGATGTGGAAGAACCAGAGACGTCGGAGAACCCAACGCAGTCGTTTGAGATTCATAATATCGTCTGGAGGTGCACACAGATTTTGGCCATGATAATATATAATATATGATGTAGATATCCATGTATAATATGATATTATTTAGATATAGAGCTCCAGGACTCCCGCCGGAGCACCCGGAGTGTTCTAGAATATTTACAGAACACGGCCAAAAGCTGTGTGCGCCTCGCCATTGTGATACATCCACTGTAAACACTAGCGCATGGTACCGTGGCCGCAAGCTGCTCGGGGCCACATCCCCACCCTCCACCTTGACCCACCTCTAAAAAACGTTTGTGGAAAGCTCATTGTGGGACTGGCTTGTAGTGGCTGTAATTCTGCACAAAGGCTGAATTTCTTGAACGTCTAACCCACTAACTAGCTATATAAAAGCATTCATAAAGTAGCATGCCATGGGATCTTTAGCATCGGGGTTAGAGTTGAGCTCGTTAAATTTTTCACTGGTCTGAGAAAGTTGTCGTCCTGAAGCCACGTTTCATTAAATGTCATCATGGTTTGGGCTCGATCCACTTTGCTCCAAATCGCTATTGGGTTTCATCTAAGGCTTTTCCCTGTGAGCCATGTCGAAGGGGAACTATCTCGCTTGGCTGTTTCCTGAGGACTGTTGCTTTGCGTTCCCCCAGTGCCGGAGCCCAAGCAGCAGAGCGCTAGCGGTGCCGCCCGGAAGGCTCAGGAGAAGGTAGCACATGTTTCAATGAGCTCATGATGTTACTGTCGCCCCCTGGTCCAATCACGCGTCTCCCCCTGGTCCAGGCCTCGCTGAAGGTGGGCGCTTCGAGGAAGTCGGCCTCCGGGACCAGAGACCTGCTGAAGGCCTCCCTGAAGACCTACCGCTCTGCCCTGCGACACCCGCCCACACAGCCAATGAGAACCCAGTCCATCAGAGCTCATCCTCCGCAGCCAATCAGAGCTCATCCTCCGCAGCCAATCAGAGCTCATCCTCCGCAGCCAATCAGAACTCACCCTCCGCAGCCAACCAGAAGCCTGTCTTCTGAGCCAACCAGAAGCCTCTCTTCAGAGCCAATCAGAAGCAAGCCTGGTTATCCCAAAATAAGTCTGTCTTGTGAGCAATTGTCGCTCTCTCCTCCAGGTAATATCGGTTCTGTTTTACTTGGTCTGGTCTAATAAGACCATCCGTTTGTGTATTATTATGAATGAAGTGTTTCATGCTGTTTTTCATGATTACTTTGTGTTCCCAGACTTGTCTGCGCTCTTGTCCCCTTTGACGTCCCCGGCCGTGGGTCTTGACCCCAGCTCTCCCAGACCAGAGGCATGTACTTAGAGGTTCACAGAGCTTTGAAGTGAGTATCGCTTTGTTCCTGGAGCCCAGCTGGGCTATCGAGGAGAGGATTACCCGTGTGCGGTCCAGCCTTGTGTCTGCTGGTCTCACTGCTTTACACTCTGCTACCAGTCAGATGGGTGACTCAGGGGGGCTTACCACTACTGTCGTATATATTTGTGCAGCACAATGTTTCCAGTGAAACGTACTTCCTGGTAAAACGGGGCGCGTTCCATTACCGTGTTTTAGATTTTAACTGTCCTGGCGTTGTTTCCTCAGCCACCGCCTCTGCTGTCCCCGCTCCAGGACAGCCCCTCCCCCCCCGAGGCGGGCCTCAGGCAGGCCGGTAGGTGCTGGCCCCCAGGGGTTAGACCTGGGAGGGGGTCTTCCTCAGAGCCCTGACACACCAAACCCACGTCTAATGCCTTGTTTCCACCCAGCGGTACGGTGCGGCTCGGAGCAGGCGAGCTCAGTTATTCTAAATCTGGCTGCCGTTTCCACCGCCAACTGTACCCTTATGGTAGGGCAGCGTTTAAGCTGGATGCCGATAGCCGCTGCAGCTACGTAAGCATTGTGACATTATAGCAGCGCTACACAGTGTAGCCTGCTAATATAGTCAATGGAAAAAAGAAGAACATGACACATTAAACAAAGACCACAATAAACTAGGCTTTCGCCGTTGTCCAGAAATACCTCGCGGGTACTATTTCACACACCGATGGCAGAGTCAACCATGCAGGGCGACAGCCAGCTCGTCAGGAGCAATTAGGGTGAGCTCAGGGACACCACGACACTCAGCTAGGTGGAGCCAGGGATCGAACCAGCAACCTTGCGGTTAGCCAACCCGCTCTACCTCCTGAGCTAATGCCACCCCACATTTTATCCCAGTCGCATGGAGGTGACGATTCTGTCACCCAATCAACGGACGGCGTGTGTAGCTCCACCTTCTCGGCCCCCTTTCAGACAGCTTGGTACCCCAACGGAGGAGTACCGAGAATGGGAGCGACTCAGGGCGCTTATTTTGGGAGCCAGCCAAACTTTTGGAGGTGGAAACGTCAATATAAGCGAACCATGCCGCACCGTCGTCCGAGCACCGGCCCCTCTGTATCGTCTGTCGGGGCCTGAGAAAGTCCTTGTTTGACCCTTTCACCTGGCGGAGGCACAAGATGGGTGACGTTTGTAAACGCTGTGTTGCAGACTCCAGACGTGACTCGGGGTCCGACGACGAGCCCCCCGGCTCCTCCCCCCCGGACGGGAGGCTCCGCCCAGCCAGAAAGGTTCTTGCTTTGTATTTCTTTGTGTACAACTTTGTTTTCTACCAGCAGGTGCTATGTTTATCAGCGGTCAAATCGTAGTCATGGTGATCCCCTCCACGGAGGACCTCTAATTGGCTGGTTCTTTCCAGGAGGCGGTGCTGAAGAACGTGGAGTCGTGGGCCAGCCTGGTGAGGCGGGCCGCGGGGCCCGGGCCGGGGGCCCCCAGCGCCCGGTCCTCCAGGGACAGCTTCCAGCAGTTCAGGAGGGCCGCGCTGCAGAAGGAGGAGCGGGAGAAGGCCCTCAGGGGCCCCGACAGGCTCAGGTAGTGGGATGTTCAGACCAGCGGTTGTGTTACCATACGTTCAGACTAGCGGTTGTGTTGTCGTACGTTCAGACCAGCGGTTGTGTTGTCGTACTTTCAGACCAGCAGTTGTGTTGGCGTACGTTCAGACCAGCGGTTGTGTTGTCGTACGTTCAGACCAGCGGTTGTGTTGTCGTACGGTCAGAGCAGCGGTTGTGTTGTCATACATTCAGACTAGCGGTTGTGTTGTCGTACGTTCAGACCAGCGGTTGTGTTTTATCGTAAAAGGCCGCTGGAGACGCCAGTGTCTCCTTTCCCCCTGGACTCCATCTTGGACCCTCCAAAACTGTTGGACTCATCGATGACTGAGTCTCCATCGCCAACGGAAACGCAGCCAACGGCGGCCGCAACTCATCTGGATCAGGAGCGGGAGATGGCTCGCAGGAAGGAGCAGGAGAGACGCAGACGCCAGGCGGTATGTTACTTCCTGGTTCAACACATCATATATTATGTTACTTATACATTACACAATATATAATATACAGTTGAAACTTGTAAACATAAGCAGACTATACAATAGGGTACACGTTATATAGCCGATCACGCATTCCAGCTGTGGCCAAATGAGAGAACGCACCGTTCTATGTGTCGTCCTGGTGTCCTGAAGCAGTTCTAAACAGTTATAGTCCTGGTGTGCTCAATCTTTTTTTCCACAGTAAAAGTCCTGTTGCGTTATGGTTTTCATAGTAAAGTTTCTGATGATGTGATGCCATTTCCTGTTCCCCTCCAGATGTGCGGCATTGACATGACGATGCAGAGTGACATCATGTCCACTTTCGAGAAGAACCTGGATTAAAACGAGAGCATTTGACCTCATAATAAAGTTATTTTCTCTCTCCGAGTGGATTTCTGGGAGGAACCTTTCATCTCAAAGTCGGCTTTACGCAAAGAGTCCGGAGAAAAGGGTTTCTCGTCAGCGCGATGGTTCTGATGTCCGCTGGCCTGTGATTGGACGGCCGTGTGCGTCCTGCTTCCCGCCCACCCGGCCCTCAGAGTTTGATAACCTGGTTTGTTGTGTGTGAGTCACGACTTGTTCTGTTGAGAAGCCAAAAGGAGGGCGAGCAGAAAATGAGCACTGTCATTTACTGTCTTCAAATCCTCTACGTCTGTGACATGTTTTTGTAAAGAAAAATAATCTGAGAGCCTATTTTTGTTGTATTAAGAGTATTTTCTAAGGTTTAGTTCTTGCAAAGAATTGAAATGCTGTGAAGAATTAAATATTCCTAAGTTGATCAACTTTTCCTAAAGTACAGTGTTCCCTTTATTTTTGTTTGTTTTGTAGTTTATTTTATCCAGAACGGTAGTCTGGAGACATTTATCTACCTTTGTTTGAATTTCAAAACTTTACTGCAGTCGATGGATAATAATAAAATCAGATTATAAAGTCAAACTGATCCCAAATTGGCAATGTAAGGAAACGTCATTGATCTGTAAGTATCTGTATTGATCTGTAACCACAGATTGTGGAGTATGATTGGCTCGCTGCGGCTGAGCCGCTCTGGGCGTCGTGACGTGACGAGAAACCTTGAGCTTGACACTTGCTGGGTAAACTAGGAACCAAGGTCAGAGTCACTTTGTGACATACAGGATGGGATCCATGCACTGACCTGCGGAAGATATAGGATTAGGGCAATGTGTGCATGCTATTCGAGTTCTGAGATTAAAGTCAGAATTCTGAGAAGTGTCAGAATTCTCATTTAAATCTTTATGTGGCCCTCATCACTTTTTGAGAAAGTGAAATTTAGATTAAACTGACCTTCCCCGAGTAGGACTCCTTCCTGGTGGAAACAATTAGGTTATCTGCTTTATTAATTTGCCTTAATCACAACATTGCTATTTCTCGCTAATAGTGCTACTCAATAATGCTTACACAGGTGCCTTAAAAGTATTTCAAATCAAATGTTTCAATCTTAAATTATTTAAAAACGATGATATAATTCCCCTCAGCCTGCAGGGGGTGAAAAGAGTCAATATAATAGGACATGAGGCCATGTTTTACGACTTATTACACGTGGAGCCACTAGGTGGCGGCAAATCCACCTCGGTGCAGTTCCCATTCTGACCAACAGGATCAGGGTGACGGAGACAGGTGACTGTCCTCCGACGGCCGTTTCTCAATTCGCGTTCTCGTGTGTTCTCGTGTACTTGCGTTCTCGATAAACGTCATCAGTGGTAGCCCAAGCACTGTTCCAATTCCAAGTACGCGAGAACGCGAGTACTGTCGTAAAACCCGGAAGTGTTCTCGATGCGTTCTCGATGAGGCCGTTCTACCGAGGATGCATCGGAGGTGACTCGTGTGGACTTGGGACCGTTAAATATCCCAGAATGCATCATCGAGTCCGCTGCTGTTCCAATTGCAGGTGCGTACTCGCGTTCTCGGAAGTCTGTACTTGAAAGTCCGGACTTGCCAAGTACGTACTTCCAAGTCCGCGAGAACGTAGTCCGCGTACTTGGTATTGAGAAACGGCCTCTGTCTTCATGACTTGTGAATAAGAAAGAGACGCCTGACTGTCATTTGAATCAAGGGCGTTAGGCTCTGCTAAAATTATAAACTTGGGGGGCTCTAGCCCTACAGGAACCCCTCAAAACTGTCAGGTATACGTGAAATCTGAACCCAAAAGCAGAAGTTCAAAAATATTTATTTGATGCTGAGCAAGGCTTCAGCTCAAGCATTAACAAAAATCGACTCCTGCTTTTAACAGGAGGAAATGCAAAATAAAAAAAAAAAGGGTACAAGGCCGCTGAAGACAAAAAGAACAAAAACCTAACATAGAAGAAGAGGCAGGTCACCGTCAGGAGAGTAGCCCAGGGGCAGGCAAAAGTTCAAAACCGTGGGTAAACCCAAATAGGCAGGCAGAAACATGGCAGAAAGAACTGCCTAGCCGAGCTAGTGACAAGTGTAAAACAATCGGAGAAGGGGTGTCACTAACACAGCGTATAAATGCGGGATTATGGTACGGGGTGATGAGCGTCGGGAGGCATGGATACCCTCGATCTCCTAGGAGATCCCCATCGAATTGCCCTGCGATCAAATACAAACTTTGAGCTATCTTGCACAAGCACAGCAATTATATGAGGTCTATGATATCATATGTTCATAATGCAACGCACCCTGTTGAAATGTATTGCTTACATTGGATGTGTGCCATCAATGCACCCAATTACATTAGGAAATCCTGAAATATAAGACCCAGATGAAAAGTCAACAAGGATAATTTCGGAGCCATTTGGGAACACTTAAAGTAGATAATGCTGACCTGCAAGTTGGTGAAACTCCATTTGAATGCGTCTCGTGGGTTTATGGCCTGGAAAAACGATGAAGTTACGCAACAACCGCTTCAGCGCAAGATAGACGCACTGAGCGGCAGATAGCTTTGCCTATGTGCTCAGCATCTCCTACACTGTACAAAAAGCTACCCGTCGCAAAAAAACGGAAAGCTATGCAAATTGTTTGTAGTGAACTGAGGGCAGATCCACGATTGGTAACATTTGCAATGTAGGGTTGGAGAAGGCTATTTAAATATATCAAAGAATCACGTGAAAAACTATATCTCTCCAGCAAAAAGTCATCCGGAAAGGACAATATGTCGAGCCGTGGTCTAATTAATCTCTGTGAATTGCACGAATTATTTGCGCTCCGATATCAACAGGCGAACACGTAAAAGCTGCGATAAACGCGGTTTAAATAGCCTACTCGGAGCAAAACAGGGTTATCTTCCAAACTTAACCTGCGCAAAACCTGCTCCGACCAGGTTTGATTGAGAGCATATGTTTCTATAGCAACTTACATACCGTGTTCATTTTGGAACGGAAAACCTAGGGTTGCCGCTAACCCTGGGTTAACTTAGCTGGGTAAGTGATAAAACCGGCTTTGTGGAACACCTCTCAGGTGAAAAGGGCGGGAAACAGTGGACAACAACAAAGAACAAGGCCACAGAGTGAATGCATCCAAGGCCAAGGTGCTGACACAAAACCCTAAATGAGCATGAAAAACGCCACGAGCAGTTTAACTCACTAGCTAAACATTATGTACAATCACTACACTGAACAAAGATGACAATAAAAGGCCAATAGAAATGTGATCAAAATGCATTTGAATGCCGAAACAAGCGTAAAATCTGCCATATTCTGTTTTCAGTGATCCCAGCGTCCATATCAACCACCAAAGCAATGATAGAGAATGTTGTATTTGCTGGCGCGACCCGAAAGAATATTCTTTATATCTTAGAAACAAAACATTTACAATCACTGACCGACTATTGTGACAATTAAATGCATATTTTTAATGCAAAATCTGTATCATAATACTGCATATTCCACTTACAGATATCACCATCCACTAACTGAACAGATCCACGGATCTGATGCTGTCAAGTGCCAACAAAACATCAAGTCCCATCTGATGGACAAGTTCAGCTGATGATTCTACTTCCTGTTTCGTCTTGAAATCCTCCAAGCTCAGCAGAAGTTTCTCCAGAGTTCAATACATGCACCTGCTGACATTATAGTCATGGAAGTCTGCTACGTGACTGTCAAGCTTCTGCCTGCAAAAAAAACCGAGATGGCTGACATTTATTTTATTCTCAATGGAAAATGCTTAATTCTGATATAGATTCAGTATTAAAATAGGTTTTGATAACATTTGTAGTGAGAAATGTGCCTTCTATTGTCATAGATGGTGGCCCCAGATGGTGCTACGCCCAGACATTTTTGTTTTCTTTGTGATCGTTTATGACGTTTAATTAGTTAAACTGCTGTAGCGTTTTTCATGCTCATTTGGGTTTTGAGGGACTATAATTGGGGTAGGCTATATTCTGTTCAAGTAATAACCTAAATTATATATTTTATTACGTATGTATGTATTTTTAATTATTAATAAATTATTATGTATTTTAAACCTAATTTTATTGTTGGGAATTCCCCCGCCCCCCAGTCCTCGTATATATCCATACGCGCTTCTTTACGACCTATGGCCATTATTTCATTTTCTGTAGCATGCACGCATTGTTTGTATTTAATATATGAACCTGTTATAGGAACACAATATTCTATAACATGCATGCATATACACTACCATTCAAAAGTTTGGGATCACTTAGAAATGTTCTTTTTTTTTAAAGAAAGCACTGTTTTTTTCAATGAAGATAGCATTAAATTAATCAGAAATACAGTCTAGACATTGTTAATGTGCTAAATGACTATTCTAGCTGGAAACGGCTGTTTTCTAATGGAATGTCTACATAGGTGTATAGAGGCGCATTTCCGCCACCATCACTCCTGTGTTCTCATGGTACATGTTTAGCTGATCGTGTTAAAAGGCTAATAGATTATTAGAAAAACCCCATTATGTTAGCACAGCTGAAAACTTTTGAATAAATGTGAGTTTTCATGGAAAACATGAAATTGTCTGGGTGACCCCAAACTTTTGAATGTAGTGTATATCCTGCATTTTAAACATTAACATATAACAGGCCTCACTTCTAGTATAGGCTTACCTGGCAGTAATTTATGTCGCCGCACAGCCCTGGGACGAATGTGGAGCAATAACGAACCGGCATGGGTTTAGTGTGTTATATTTATTCTGCCCGCTCATTGGTCAAGACGGCCTTGAGTTGGAAATTTCCATACTTTACCACAGTGACACCTACTGTCGCAAGAAGGCTATGACATTCAAATAAAAAGAATTAAAGAAATAAATTTTAAATTAGCTGGTGATTAAAGTGTTTAGATTAATAAAATAAAATGAAAAATAACTGGGTGTCAGTTTTTATTTAAAATTTCATTAGAGGCTATTCTCCGGTCCTCTACAGACTTGTAGTAGGCCTATACTTGATGTATAAACACAATATTCTGTCAACCCCCTCAACTTTCACTGTTCCACCATGAAGGCTGAATCTAAATCAGTCAAATCACACTTAATCGTAGTATTTCATTTAGTGATGTAATTTAAGATCAAACGCAGAGCTGAAGTAGACTCTCGCTGCTACCAAGACGACCAGTTGGCGCCCAACCTGCGTGGAGTTTCACTAATTAGCTCACCTGCCGCGGCTCGCGCGCCGCGTGGTTTTCTTAATTGTTTAATTGGTCGCGTCTGGTCGGGTTCAGTTTAGAGGGAACCGGACAGTACGCTGGTGTCCGGGCAGTCTGGCAGAGTCTCCCAGACGGAGCGGTAATGTTGGTGTGTTCATGAAACCACAAGGTGTATGTCATGTTCTAGTGAACCGGTTGTGTTTCATCAGTCATCTCTTCAGGTTAAAAATTATTTTCCAAGTAAAACGGAGCGTTTCATCTGGACCTGAAGTGAGTAGAAATGTCCCTGAGCGACAGTCCTACTCATTAAAGTTCTTAAATATTGTGTGTGTGTGTGTGTGTGTGTGTGTGTGTGTGTGTGTGTGTGTGTGTGTGTGTGTGTGTGTGTGTGTGTGTGTGTGTGTGTGTGTGTGTGTGTGTGTGTGTGTGTGTGTGTGTGTGTGTGTGTGTGTGTGTGTGTGTGTGTGTGCGCCTGCCTGCCTGCCTGCCTGCCTGCCTGCCCGCCCGCCCTTCAAGGTGTATCCTGGAGATTAAACTGCGGTTCTGTGAGTATCCCAATTCAACCATGAAGAAGAGACTGCGAACTGTAAGTCATTAGTCTCATTATTCCCGGGCACGTTAATGAGTAGTCAGGATGTTTCATTGATGCTACTGAAGGGTTTGTTAAAGTACAGGTTCTAGGTGAGCGTTGGTAGGTGTAATGAGTCTTCTTTCACGCTGCTCTGCATCTACGTCACAGGAGTGTTGCTCTATTGATGTGGGTGTGGTCTGAGTGAGCAGAGGTGCATGCTGGGATACAGTGCTGTCTGATGTCTACAGGTCTGTAGACACGCCCCCTCAGTAGTACCACGTGTTGGAGAATCTGTTGTGACTTCAGTTACACGGACTAGCGTGTCCTTTCAGATGGGGACTGGGTTTCAGAAGGAGAAACGGCAGGGGGAGACACAACCTCTGTCTGTCACCAGAGAACCACAGAACACAGTCCAACGTTCCCCTCCAGGCATCGTGACGCCTCAGCGACAGTTTCTTTACCTCCTCTGCTGGAGGAGAGCACAGCTCCAGTTCAGAAAGGGTCTTCGTTGGGGCCAGTCCAAGATGGTTGCTGATCTGAGGAGAGCCATCTCCCAGGTCCAGCTGGCCCTGCCCATCACTGTGCAGTTCAGCCTGAGAAAGACTTCCATCTCGGGGGTTGGAGTGACCCAAACACTGTCCACAGAGAGCTTCCACCTGGCCCAGCAGAGTCCTCAGCCTGCTGATGAAGGCGGGTCCTGCTCTTCAAGAGCTGCCGCCCCTGCACTGGGTCGTCTTCTGAACGGATGACCTCCTCCTCACCCCTTCCTAGAGTCCTGAAGCTGCACGGTTTGCAATCTGGGAAGGCTCCTCATTCAGGAAACCACTGGACTACAAAGACGCCACACATTAAATCAACCAGACTCCTTTTTGAGACACCCTGCAAAATTCATGAGCAATGTGGGCCCGGGTTCCACCTGGCATAGGGTTCTACGTGTGTGGGTTCCACCTGGCATGGGGTTCTACGTGTGTGGGTTCCACCTGGCATGGGGTTCTACGTGTGTGGGTTCCACCTGGCATGGGGTTCTAAGTGTGTGTGGGTTCCACCTGGCATGGGGTTATACATGCAGTGTTCTATGATTGTACAGGCCAAAACATAAAACAATAAAACAATCAAAATAACATTGCGTTATAGTGATGCTTGAGCCATCGCTAACCGTCCCTTAAATCACCGGCGTGAGCGCATTTATCTCAAACCCCAAAAACGTAAACTAACGAGAGCGAGTCTCGCCCTACTCGTCGGCTGCATGTGAAACAAACTCATCACGTCGCCCTGAACTATAAAGTACACGTTAATAGCCGCGATGCGTCTATGCAGATGAACACTCCACCTTACAGCGCAGTGGCGACGAGCTGATGCTGCAACCTTTCACCAACATATTCTACGTATTAAGAGGATTAATTATACTCTAGTTTTGAGGGATGTTATAATAAATGGGAGTGTTTAGAGACTCATGGTTCCATGTTCCATGACAACAAAAATGGTCCATTAGCCTTTTTCCACTTTATTGGTGCGTACCACCAGGCCTGGAAACCATTCTAGGGGAGTGTGTGTGTGTGTGTGTGTGTCCGTCCGTCATTGGGTTCTATGTGTGTCCCGGGTTCCACCTGGCATGGGGTGCTACGTGTGTGGGTGGTTGGGGTTCTACATGTCTTGCTTGCCTTGTATGTGTGATTGAGTGACGTGGGGAATTGGAATAGACTAGTCAACTACATCCAAACGGATCGACAGGCCCCACGGATACTGAGGACTCCAGTAGACATCGAGAGCCTAGAACGATGTTCTGGAACGAGATCCAACCCACTGGGCAGGAAGACAAGCGTGTTGGATTGGAATCAAACCTAAAGACTGGACGCAAACAGCGGGTTCAGATCAGTGACTTCAAACTCGGACTTGCCCAATCAGGATCACTGGTGGATGGACACCTGAAGGCTTTCCACAGGGAGGGTCTGAAGCTGGATAACTACCTCCATGGATATTCAAGATTACCTTCAGAGCTGTGGTGTGGCGGCTCTTCCGACCTGGCTGGATGGACGGCAAGCCCTGTGGATAAAGTCTTGTATTCTCTCGCTCTCGGATGAGTCTTCTCTGGCTGAACTGTATTGTTTTGTACAGGACTAGCTGAACCTGTGAGATGGGTTCCCTTAAATCTGAACCAATCTGGGAACTATCCCAACTAGGGCGCTCTTCAAGCTGAAGTTCTGCCCTTCTTCAGCTGAAGACGTGAAGAAACCTTCACTGGGGCTTTGAGATGTATGGAGGAGAACGTTGAAATGTGTTCCATGGTTCTCTGATGAAGACCTTGGTTGTGTCTCACCTGGCTGAGAGGAAGAACACACATCTTGGCCTTTTTCCTTTGGAAGTCACAGTGGCCATCTTGAAGGATATTCCAGGGCATGTAGCTGATGTCACCACGGATTCTCCAACACTTGGGTTCTCCAGAGGGGCAAATCTACAGAACTGTAGACTTCAGACAGCTCTGTATCCCAGAATGCACCTGCTCACTCAGACGACACCTTCATCAGTAGGGTGGATCTTTAAATCATGGTGATTGTTAGGAGTTCAGGAATTGGGTTTAATTTTATGGGCAGTCCTTTGTGTTTGAGAGAATCTTCTCACACTCCTTTTGACTTGACCTCTGTTGATGTATTTGTTGCCATATGGTGATGCCATGATATTCAGGGTAATGTCGCAGGGTTATGGTTGGCTCTATGAGCTGGGCTTAGCTTAGAGGTTTAAAGCTGTTGTTTGTTCATGGTAGTTCTGTTCTTCGTAGGGGTTTCAGCATTTTAATTTGGTTACGCACTGGGTGCTTAGCAATGTAGAGATGAGTAGCAGTAATAACCAACAGCAACAAACGAATCGCCTCAAGGTAAGTCTGTTGGCTGTATTTTAATGTGATCATCGCTGGACTTCAGGATCTTCCTCAGCTCAAGGTGAGGTGCTGGTTACGTTCCTTACTGCTGGGTTGGTTCCGGCTGGAATGTTCGGTTCCAGTCGGACGGTTTGTGCTTCCCGCCGTGGAGGTTTTGTTTTTCCTGCAGAGGATAGTGGTTGGTAGGTAGGGGATTTAGGCAGTTTGTGAACCTTTAATGCTGCAGTGGATATGGAGTACCGTGTATGCTGATTTATCTTCCTGTGTTTGGGATCCACTGCAGGACATAATTGAGTCCAATATTGTCACTTAATTTAGTCTCAAAGGTTGGTAGTAGACATTCTAGTCTTTACGACCATAAGGACACATTTGGCAGTTAGTTGGGCGTTGCTTCACCTGAGGGCATCTGGCAGCATGTTCTGGTTTTGTGTTTACTTAACCTTCACTCACAAGATTTCCTGCTAGGGTATCTGGCAGTACATTCTGGTTTGCATTTGCGTAACCTCGTCAGCAACAAAACTATTTCAGTCGGTTACCAGTCTTGACCTTTTTTTATCTCAAACTACTTTAGTCTGACCGTTCAAAATTCGGACACATGGCGTCCAATACATTTTGCGTTTCCCCACAATTGTACCGATCATTTTCGATAATTGCGCTGTACTTTAACCACGTTGACGGACTCTCGCTGCGTACAAAATGGCGTTCTACTTGCGGGCACATTTCTGATTGACATTTCTGAAAAACATTTGGCATTTCTTCCATACAACCCCGCACCTGAATATGGCTAAGTATCATAATTTTACTCTTCGATTTAATATTGATAGTGCTTAGTGTTTTTTGATGCCTTCTAAATATCTGGTCTGTGATAATTGACACAGAAGTTAAACAAAATGGCATCTAGTTACATCATCTTTACTCCATAGTTCTGTGAGTTACCAACTGGATAGTATCCAACAGCTAAGATAATGGCCGTCCGTCCAACATGTTATGAAACTCTAGAACTGTTCAAGGTTAAAATGATAACATGTTTCTCACAAGGTGTCTGCCTCCTCACCCAGAGCCAGACTTCCACCTCCTCACCCAGAGCCAGACCTCTACCTCCTGTCAGAAGTCCTCCAGCACAGGTCAGTGCTCTGGTGCAGGAGTAGGAAGTCTTTGCAGGTCCATTTCATTGCATGGGCTGAATCACTTCTTTAAACTTGTGGACAGCTGCCTTCATTCCCAAAAGTCAGTCTTAAGTCATAAGAATACGGCCTTAAAAAGTAGCCCCAGCACTTCCCACTGCTGGTCATTGTAGTGCTATCATGTGATTTAACGCGTCTTCTTTATGAATGGGTGAACGTTTTTATATGTTCAGTAAGGCAAAATCTGCTTCTTAGTGTTCAATCTGTACAATGGCTATTTCAGTCCCATTACCTGCGTGTGAACATGTTAATTTAGTCATTCATTGAGAAGCCATCATGATCAGAGAATCTCAGAAGAATAGAGGCAAAGAGAAATTACATTAAAATATAATTGTGTGTGAAGGCATAACTGTGGGTGGGAGTGTCGAACTAAAGGGCCGATTTAGCCTGTGACAGTGTAATTGTGTATTTAAGAGGCTGTCTGTTTACACGGGCCTCTTGAATGGATGCAGCACCGGGGGACCGGAGGCTGGGGGGACCGGAGGCCGGGGCCTGCAGCAGTAGCAGCAGCAGGATGGATCAGAGACCAAAGCTGGAGACCTGAGGCATGCAGCACCGGACCAGAGGGTAACCATCACCAAGTTCATCTAGAACACTAGAAACCCCTGGGTTATTTTTAGATCTGGTGACCGGTTATTGTACATCTTCAGATTTTAAATCTCTTCTGTGATATGAGGTCATTCATACTGGGGTTACGAATATGAGCCATTTGTTACTAGTGTTGTTAGGACCATCGTTGATGCATTGCTGACATTTTTTTGGAATTTGAAGGAAGTATAAATATTGGCCTCCATCATTGGCTTCCTTGTTGGACAACCAACAAGGATTCCTTGTACGTTTGCATAAACTGAACATAGTGGACTGATTACAGAGCAAACTACTGCTGTCTGTTACCAGGCCAGACAAACTGTGTTTGTTACCTTACATAAGAGACAAACTACTACTGTGTTTACCTTACATTAGAGCCCAACTATGTTTGTAACCAGACCAGGAATCTGGAGGACTGATGGAGAGCCATACATCTGGACGGTGAATCCTGAGGGAAACTACGAATCTACCAACAATTATTCCTTGTAAGTTTTCATCAACTGAACTTGTTGCCGTACACAGAGAAAACTACTGAAGTTGGAGTCCACTGTGTTTGTTGCAGACTCTGTAGCTGACGAGAGCTGATGGAGGAGCCACGTTGGAGGCCCTGCCTGGTGGAGGAGCTGATGGAGGAGCCACGCTGGAGGCCCTGCCTGGTGGAGGAGCTGATGGAGGAGCCACGCTGGAGGCCCTGCCTGGTGGAGGAGCTGATGGAGGAGCCACGCTAGAGGCCCTGCCTGGTGGAGGAGCTGATGGAGGAGCCACGCTGGAGGCCCTGCCTGGTGGAGGAGCTGATGGAGGAGCCACGCTAGAGGCCCTGCCTGGTGGAGGAGCTGATGGAGTAGCTGGGAGTCCTGAGGATGACCAGGACTCTACTAACAAGGATTCCTTGTAAGTTTGCATTTACTGAACTTGATGGACTCGTTTAGGGTACGGGATTGGGGGTTCAACTCTCAGCCGAAGGGTGCCGGGTTCAACCCCCAAGTCTTCATAATGCATTGATGTATCCTTGAGCAAGGCGCCCTAAAGCCTGCCTGCTCCTTAATGAAGTCCCTTTGGTTCAATTAATGAACATAATCCATGTCCTCTGTTGTTTTAAGACGCTGATGGAATCCTGTTTGGTCCGGGGCAGACACACACCTGAGCTGAACCCCACCTGAGCTGAACCCCACCTGATCCTGACGTCCTGCTGGTCCACGTTTCCTCAGGTCACCTGAGCCTCATCCTCAAGAACTGCTGATCTTCAAGTCTGCAATCTGAGGCTGAAGGATTAATGAACTCCTTAGCCTTCTTGACCCCACATGTACCGTGTGCTTCCAAACTCCTTTCCCACACGTCTGTCACTAACTCACCTCACAACTTCACTTTCCTCTCTACTCCTTCACTTCCTTCTTCCTTCTCCAGGGTTCTAACCTTTACTCTGAAAGAGTGTCTTCCTGCCCTCAGAGGGTTCAGCTTTAGGGTTCAGATTCAGGGTTTAGAGTCAGGGACAGTGCTGGTTAGGGAGGACTGGTTTTACTCAAACCTCTTCACTTGCTTTCTGAAATGTTTCAACATTTTGAAAATGTTTTACTGTGCTATGATTTACAAATGTATATTATAATGTATATTACAGTTCTGCCAAATGTTTTTTATAAATTCCATCCTGCTTTGTGACTTTCTGTACAATGGCTGGGGTATTGGAGGCTTGGTACCAGAGGCTGGAGGCTGGGGGACGGCACATGGATTATTGACCAAAGCTGAAGACCAGAGGCCTGCAGCACTGGACCAGAGGGTAACCATCACAAGGTTCATCTGAAACACTAAAACCCTCAGATATTTTTGGGTCTGGTGACTAGTTACTGGAGAAGGGTTTTATCTTCAGATTTTAGTTATGTGCCAAAGCTGTATAATGAGGTCATTCATACTGGGGTTACGTAGATATGAGCCTTTTGTTACTAGTGCCGTTAGGGACAGTCGTTGTATCGCTCAAAACATCAATTCGTAGACTTTGTTGAATTAAAGGAAGTTTAAATATGGCTTCCATTTTACAAGTGAACCTCAAAGGCAGACGGGTGGAGGTGTTGCGTCCCCAGGTGATTTACTGCTGAGAACCGTTTGTAACCAGACCAGGAATCAATGGCTGAAGGAGCTGATGGAGGAGGCGTGCTGGAGGTCCTGCCTGGTGAAGGAGCTGATGGAGGAGCTGGGACTCCTGAGGGCGACCAGGACTCTACCAACAGGTATTCTGGTAAGTTTGCATTTACTGAACAATAGTGTACTGGTATAATTACAAGATTGGTTACTCTCAGCCGGAGGGTGGCAGGTTCAACCGGGAGTAAGGTGCCCTAAAGCCTGCCTGTTCCTTAATGAAGTCCCTTTGGTTCAAATAATGAACATAATCCATGTCCTCTGTTGTTTTAAGACGCTGATGGAATCCTGTTTGGTCCGGGGCAGACACACACCTGAGCTGAACCCCACCTGAGCTGAACCCCACCTGAGCTGAACCCCACCTGATCCTGACGTCCTGCTGGTCCACGTTTCCTCAGGTCACCTGAGCCTCATCCTCAAGAACTGCTGATCTTCAAGTCTGCAATCTGAGGCTGAAGGATTAATGAACTCCTTAACCTTCTTGACCCCACATGTACCGTGTGCTTCCAAACTCCTTTTCCACACGTCTGTCACTAACTCACCTCACAACTTCACTTTCCTCTCTACTCCTTCCTGTTCCTCTTCCTTCTCCAGGGTTCGAACCTTTACTCTGAAAGAGTGTCTTCCTGCCCTCAGAGGGTTCAGCTTTAGGGTTCAGATTCAGGATTTAGAGTCAGGGAAAGTGCTGGTTAGGGAGGACTGGTTTTACTCAAACCTCTTCACTTGCTTTCTGAAACAACATTTTGAAAACATTTATTGGGAAAATGTTTTACTGTGCTATGATTTACAAAAATGTATATTACAGTTCTGCCAAATGTTTTTTATAAATTCCATCCTACTTTGACTTTCTGTACACTGGCTGGGGTATTGGAGGCTTGGTACCAGAGGCTGGAGGCTGGGGGACGGCACATGGATTATTGACCAAAGCTGAAGACCAGAGGCCTGCAGCACCGGACCAGAGGGTAACCATCACAAGGTTCATCTGAAACACTAAAACCCTCAGATATTTTTGGGTCTGTTGACTAGTTACTGGAGAAGGGTTTTATCTTCAGATTTTAGTTATGTGCCAAAGCTGTATAATGAGGTCATTCATACTGGGGTTACGTAGATATGAGCCTCATATAAGCCTTTTGTTACTAGTGCAGTTAGGGACAGTCGTTGCATCGCTCAAAACGTCAATTCGTAGACTTGTTGAATTAAAGGAAGTTTAAATATGGCTTCCATTTTACAAGTGAACCTCAAAGGCAGACGGGTGGAGGTGTTGCGTCCCCAGGTGATTTACTGCTGAGAACCGTTTGTAACCAGACATCAATGGCTGAAGGAGCTGATGGAGGAGGCGTGCTGGAGGTCCTGCCTGGTGGAGGAGCTGATGGAGGAGCTGGGACTCCTGAGGGCGACCAGGACTCTACCAACAGGTATTCTGGTAAGTTTGCATTTACTGAACAATAGTGTACTGGTATAATTACAAGATTGGTTACTCTCAGCCGAAGGGTGGCGGGTTCAACCGGGAGCAAGGTGCCCTAAAGCCTGCCTGTTCCTTAATGAAGTCCCTTTGGTTCAAATAATGAACATAATCCATGTCCTTTGTTGTTTTAAGACGCTGAGGGAATCCTGTTTGGTCCGGGGCAGACACACACCTGAGCTGAACCCCACCTGATCCTGACGTCCTGCTGGTCCACGTCTCCTCAGTTCATTTGAGCCTCGTCCTCAAGAACTGCTGAGCTTAAAGTCTGCATTCTGAGGCTGGATTGGCTGGATTGAGGCGGATTAATGAACTCAATTAACTTAACGTTAATTTCTTGACCCCACATGTACCGTGTGCTTCCACACGACTTTCCCACACCTTTGTCACTAACTAACCTCACCTCTCTACTCCTTCCCCTTCCTTCTCCAGGGTTCGAACCTTTACTCTGAAGGAGTGTCTTCTTGCCCCTCAGAGGGTTCAGCATTAGTGGTCAGGGTTTAGAGTCAGGGACAGAGCTGGTTAGGGAGGACTGGTTTTACTCATACCTCTTCACTTGCTTTCTGAATGGTTTCAACATTTTGAAAACATTTATTGT
>NW_028179078.1:0-14526 GCF_964030765.1 Micromesistius poutassou | reverse complement strand
CTCTCTCTCTCTCTCTCTCTCTCTCTCTCTCTCCCTCTCATCTCTTAAAAAACACCCTGATCAACCGGCGAGATCTGGGGGCCTTATTTTCCACTATTCCCCTTCCACAGAGAGACACACATGTTGCTTTAATCCCCATAGAGCTCTCGAGGAGAGAAAAAAACGTGTAGTGCAGCTGGGTCTTTTAGAAAGCTTATCCAGGTTATTGTTTGTCTGTGTGCCTGCCCGCCTGTCTGCCTAGCTTGTCTGTCTGCGGGTATTTCTGAATGTCTGTCTGCACGCTCTGTCTGTCTGCTTGCCTTCTTGCCTGTCTGTCTGTCTGTCACTCTGCCTGTCGGTGTAGTGGGTCATTCTGTCTCTCTTCTGTTTGTTGATGCATTTCTTAATCCAGGAAATCATAGCTAAATGCCCCGTCACTCAAACATCTAAACAGAGGTGAGTGACGTGTATTGGTTTGGACAGCAGGTTTGTTTCGTGGTATTTTGCATAAACACGCATATTCAATCAGTGCTCGTACACACGTGATCAAAAAAATCCCTTCTGCAACGTAATCAGGAAAGTTGGTATCGGATTATATAGAGGAAGAAGTTAAATGATCTGATGCCAAACAATTTTGATTAAATCTTCAAACACTTTTTCAAAATCCCCAAAACACTCTGAAAAGTGTTTTGGCTATCGGGCATTTCCTTCCGAAAACCCCCTCAGAAAGTAAAATTAAACGGTGTATGTGTTTACAAATTTATCTTGATTACCGGAGACCTCACTTCACCGGTGTATTTCGGTTCACCCGATCGTATGAATCATACTCGCCCGCCCACGCACACACACACACACACACACACACACACACGACGCACGCACACACACCCAAACACTAACTAACCTCGTCCCGTCCTTTGAGACCATCGTGATCCGTGGCTGAGCCGCACGTTCTGCGCTCTGAACCTGATCAATGTCACATCAGCTCGTGCATCCAAACTCCACCTGTCAGCCCGGATAACAATCAACCGCTCCCCCCGGCCCCCCCGCCTGCCCCCACCGGTCAGGGCTCCTAACTGTTTGGTAGCGTGTGGTATTTAAATGGAAACCCACGCACGCCGCCCTACTGGGACTGCAGGGGGACGGGCAGCGCGGCTGTCCATGGTACGCACAGTGGCGCCGCCGTAAAATGATGGCTTTATTTATTTCCCCCGGATAATGTGATGGCGCTGTAGACTTTGAGGAAGGAATCCTAGCCTCCCCTGATCAAAGAATAGACAACGCATTGGAAGCATGTCAAGTGAGCGTGTACCGTAATTTTCATCTATTTCCCGTCCCTGATTCCCGGGCCGCCAGAACCCTATTACAGCAGGTGTACGCACTCCATGTCTTTTGCTCGTATAAATATTAAAGCCATCTGCATCAATCCCGGAATATGCTTGTTCTGTCAAATTTTGAAATATAAAATGGAAAAATGGAAAAAAAAAAAAAAAAAGTGGAATCCAGCAGCAGATGCTCTGAGCTTGAGTGTTTTATTCATTTTTTTTCCTGCACTAGGGCATTGACTGATGTCTTGGAATTCACAGAGAAACTTCTGATGACCACCAGCAAACACCAGTTGCCTGCTCTCTTTAGACGGCAATAATAATAAAAAGATAATATAGCAAAAAATGTAACACATAAAATACAGCGGGCGAGCCCATGGAGGGGTGCTGGTGGTGTCCTATGCCCCTTTTCCACCGACAGTACCAGCTCAACTCGCCTCGACTTGGCCCGCCTTTTTTTGCGTTTCCATTGGCAAAAAAAGTATCTGGTACCTGGTACCGGGTACTTTTTTTTGTAGCACCTCCGTCGAGGTTCCAAGCGAGCTGAGCTGGTACTTTTGTATGATGTAAACAGGCTGCTGGCAACTGATTGGCCAGCGGCTGCAAACGGGAATAATCACTCGAAGTTAAGTTGTGTCCGGCGTGGCTGGAGTCCACCAACCCGCTCCCGAGGGGGACACGGATCAGCGTTTCGCTGTTTCGTTTTAGTGTCGTTCCTTTCCCAGGGCTCAAGTTTCGCCTCCATCAACGTTACCGTATGACAACAATAGTCAGGAAATAGTCTTGATCAGATTTCCCGGAATTCCCGTCTCCCGGGATTAAAACCTAATGACGACCCGCCCACGTCGAAGAGGTTATTTTCTACGACCCGCCCACGTTGAAGAGGTACTTTTTCAGATGGAAACGCGACGTGCCTGGAACCAAAACAAGTCGTGCCGCACTAAGTCATGGCGAGTTCAGCTGGTACTGTCGGTGGAAAAAAAGCAGTAGTAACCATATCCGTCCACAATTATGGTAAAACAAACCAACTCAAGACAACTCATTGGGAGGGGCGGGGGGGGGGAAGTCCTAGATGATGGGATTCACACAAGTGGGGATGGAACACAACAAATATTTTCATACGTGAATATACTTCATACATACCCCCTCACCCACCCCGATTACCACCACCCCCCCGCGCCCTTCCCCATGCCCAACCCCCCGTACCCAGGCCCGTACCCGGTGTTGGAGAAGCAGTTCCACAGGCCCTGGCCGTGGCTCCACAGCAGCCGGCTGAACACGCGGCTGAAGAGGCGGTGCAGGTGGAGGCTCTCCACATCGGGCTCCCGCCACACGCGCTGCAGGGCCGCGCGCACGTTGGTGCGCACGATGTCCAGCACCTGGGGGGGGGGGGGGGGGTGGGAGCACAGACGGAGGCGCAGAGGGAGCGCCCGAGAACAGGCACACACACACCCGCAGAGGAGGGGGAGGGCGAGAGATAGAGTGAGAGAGAGAGAGGGATGGAGAAAGAGAGAGAGAGAGAGAGAGAGAGAGGGAGGGATGGAGAAAAAGAAAGTGATAGAGGGATGGAGAAAGAGAGAGAGAGCGAGAGAGAGAGAGAGCGGGATGGAGAAAGAGAGAGAGATATGGAGATAAGATTGAGATTGAGAGAAAGAGAGAGAAAGAAAGAAAGAAACCCGAGAGTGAGAGAGGCAGATAGAGAGACAGAAAAATGGATAGGAAGAGAGCAAGAGAGAGAGAGATGAAGAGAGAGGGAGAGAGGGCAAATATTGTAAGAGAATGGGGACGTGGTTCACATGAAGCCTCTTTAAATGAATGCAAACAGGGGAAGAGACAGCCCGAAGACAGAACGAGGCGCGGGCGCGCATGTTAATTATCACGCCAGCCTGGAAATAGTTTCTCCTGCTTTATGATTTCGCTTTTTATATGTCTCCGAGCGGACCGCTGCGGCGAATGATGCAGCCAATGAGCACCCTGAGTAAGGCTCAGGGAGACACGCACGCTATAAACACACCCGCAACGGACACACACACGTGCACTGCACACAGAAACGCACATCAAAGCACAGAATTGGCATGGTGTGAGGCGCACCGTGCACACGTGTGAACCCAATCACTGATGAAGAGGAGGGACGCGGACATGCACGTAACCTCATTGAGGTTCCGAGATGGTGCCGGGTTGCTTGTTTACATCAAGGTGTGTCCGTGTAAAAGGTAGTTGGTGTGTGTGTGTGTGTGTGTGTGTGTGTGTGTGTGTGTGTGTGTGTGTGCCTTTGGAGATGGTGTTGGTGTGCGTGGGAACACACAAGTCAGTTGGTTACATGAACGGATTTAAACAAAAGTGTGTGCATGCGTGCATCTCTCTGTATGTGGTTGCGCGTGAGGGTGTTTGTCTATTCGTGTGTGTGTGTGTGTGTGTGTGTATGTCTATTCGTGTGTGTGTGTGTGTGTGTTGAGATCTTATATTTGTGGGTGTATGTGTGTGTGTGCCTATTAATGTGTCAGTGTATGTGTGAGCATGCGTGTGTGTCTATGTGTGTGTATGTCTGTCTATCTGTGTCTGTGCATGTGCACAACTGTATGTGTGTTTGTGCGTCTCCGTGTATGTGTGTGTGTGTGTGTGTGTGTGTGTGTGTGTGTGTTCGTGTGTGTGTGTGTGTGTGTGTGTGTGTGTGTGTGTGTGTGTGAGTGAGTGTGTGCGCGTGTGTGCGCGTGTGTGTACGTGTCTCCGTGTATGTGTGTGTGTGTGTGTGTGTCTGTGTGTGTGTGTGTGTGTGTACGTGTCTCCATGTATGTGTGTGTGTGTGTGTGTGTGTGTGTGTCTCCGTGTATGTGTGTGTGTGTGTGTGTGTGTGTGTGTGTACGTGTCTCCATGTGTGTGTGTGTGTGTGTGTGTGTGTACGTGTCTCCATGTGTGTGTGTGTGTGTGTACGTGTCTCCATGTGTGTGTGTGTGTGTGTGTGTGTGTGTGTGTGTGTGTGTGTGTGTGTGTGTGTGTGTGTGTGCGTATGTCCGTGTGTGTGACAGGGCAGCACGGCGGGTGCTAGGGCAGGGGGATGTAGGAGGACCAGAGGAGTGGTCTAATTGCTGTGCCGAACGTCAGTCTTCCAGAGACGGTGTCAGAAGTGCGGGGAGGACCCCCGCGCTAGCTTTCAATCTCCCCGCTACAGCTCTTCCCACCTCTCTCTCTCTCTCTCTCTCTCGCTCGCCCCCTCCCAGCCTCTCCATCGGCCGCACTTTAGCCGCGCCAGAAGCCCTGTGTCGCGGCTCTCTCGCCTTTGATTCTGAGTGGCTCATTACCGGCTCGGTCTGTCCGTCTGCTTGTGGATGTGGTGGGGCTGGTGCTGAAGCCGGGGCTTGCGGGGTGGTGGGGCTTGGGGGGGGTGGCGTGGGGGTGAGAGTTTATATATGCGTGCGTGTTTGCATATGCCTTTGTCAAGGCTGCGCTGTTTGTTACCTCTGCTGGTGCTCGTGGAGGAACACACACACACACACACACACACACACACACACACACACACACGCGTGCACCCACACACACAGGAACAAGACACATGTGATACACATCTTCACACACACGATGATCACCATATGGTGATTCACACACACACACACACACACGCACACGCTATAA
The DNA here is from genome assembly GCF_964030765.1 of Micromesistius poutassou. Taxonomy (NCBI): domain Eukaryota; kingdom Metazoa; phylum Chordata; class Actinopteri; order Gadiformes; family Gadidae; genus Micromesistius; species Micromesistius poutassou. The sequence goes on along the minus strand of NW_028179078.1, from coordinate 9,589 downwards.
GCGAGAGACAGTTATTCATGGGCGGTACACACACACACACACACACAAACATCACGACAAAGCGATGGTGATGCACACACACACACACACACACACACACACACACCCTGCCAGTCCCATTCCCCTGTGGTTCCTCGCGCGGCCTGTGTTTTGGTGTTATTGTAATCAGATGGACGGCGGCTACATCCCTGACCTCTGCCTGCTGCTCATTAGGCTCCACCGCTCCAAAGGAAACCACGAGAGCCGGCGAAGCAACCGGCAAATAAAACACCAGCTCCCATCAGCCCCTGCACACCAAGCAGCGCCAGTATATCATCCCCTCGCCCGCCTCCTGGACGCCGGCTTACCTCCGGATCCAAGTTTGCCTTTGTTTACCTCAGTAGTCAGACATTGTCCTCGAAACTGTATTCTTTGATGTATTTTTGGTGTTTCTTTGTTGTCCGTGTACTCTATTATTTAACTGTTTTGTGTGTCTGTTGTGGTTTACAAAAGGTAGGTGGGTAAGTTATTGCCACCGTAATCGATGAGAGCAATGCAATATATATTTCTATAGTTGGTATTAATAGTTATTGACGGGTAATAATATAATACCATTGGGGCATCCTCTAAATATTCCCCTCTATTGCAAATCAAAGTCTGCAGGATCAATACAAATCTCTCTCTGATTCCTCCATTATTCAGTCTTGCCCTAATACATTCATTTCCCCAAGAAAACGCTGTATCACGGAAACTCGATTGCTGCTTCGGGTCGTCTTCGGAGAACTGCATCACAAAGCAACTCACCTTTCTCTGTTTGGTGGAATCCAACTTCACCAGCCAGTATGAGGCCACCTTGGGCTTGTGGTACTTCCAGTTGTCAAGGATCTGAGAACAAATGAAAATCCATATGAATACCTCCAACCTTATTTAAATCCCTTTGTATGCTTACTTATTTTCCAGCAACCGCTATAACAAGGCATGGAAAATTGGAGCTACAGATGTCAATGCCGGTATTAGAATAGTGTCTCTGGTCCGATGAGGCGTTTGGCACATTGATGATGAAGAGATAGTCGAAGACAAATGTGTTTGGCTATGGCATGTTTGTGTGCACACAACACATGTTCCTATGCATACCTCACTGCATCCAACGTACATGCAGGTAGGCAGGTGTACAGACACAGAACACTTACATACAAACACCCCAATCAGAGACATACAAGATTACACCCTCGCAGACAAACAAAACTAATGTTACACAGACGAATAGAAGAAGCTCAAAAACTTTGTTGAACGTTGCGGATGAGCGACTGTAAATCTTTCTCTTACTGAGCCATACGGCTCTGACACGATGACTAATGAGCACAGAGCGCTACATCGACCTCAAAAGCAGCTTAATTTTCCTTCCTTAGGGTATTTCCAAAGCTTAATGACAGCAGATTGAAAACCCAGGCTTTCGGATGATTTCTTCCACATTCACACACACACTAATCTCCAGAAGTTAGACGCTGCTGTAGCCAAACTTCCCGTTGGAGACTGCAAGGCGCCTGGGCAGGAAACCACAAGGTGTGAGGGGGCGGAGCTAAGCATTGTTTCCTGTTTGGTCACTGAGACCCCATGTTAATTGTTGTCAGTGGCTGCGTCTCAACTCAGGGGCTGCATCCTTCGAAGGACGCATTTGAAGACCGCTTACGTCACAGCGGCGCGTCAAGGCTGTCCCATTTCGAAGGCTCCTTTAAATGCGGCCGAGATATGCAGCCTTCTTTTCCCGGATTTCACGGCCCAACGTATCCCAAGATTCATTGCGCGTTGGATTTTTTTCAAAAATGGCACGGAGAGAGTGGAAGCGGCAGCTGCAGCGAATACATATTTAATGACAAAACTATGTAAAAACATTTTTTTATATGAAAGTAAGGTTGGGACCATTTTAAATATGTAACTTTACTGTCAAAGTTCAATGACATTAACGCTAGACATATAACGTTAAACTTATTAACGTTAAGCCAACGTCCTCTCTTCCTCTTCACGCGCCGGCTCCGGCGGTGAATCTTCTCCCACTCCTCCATAAAATTAGGATTTCTGGCTCCATAGTTCTCCTCCGCTGTCCGGTTTGAACCGCAGCTGTCAGGGTTGCTAGGAGACAGGAGCGGCGCGTGGTGACGCAAGGTAAAGGACGTTAACGGCTGGTTACGCAATCTGGAAATGCTCTGTAGGCTAGACCGTCTCATTTAACAACGCTCGTTCGGCCTTCGGTGTGGCCTTCGCGGTCTACGAAGGCCACACCTTCATAGACTGCGTCCTTCGAAGGATGCAGCCCCTGAATTGGGACACAGCCAGCGTCTATGTCTATGTCCAGATGTGAATCAGCCATGACACCCTCTCGCGGTGTACGCACATTCCCAAATTGGGCGGTTGGCCAGTCATCCTGACATCCATTCTATTCCAAACCAGGGTTGAACAGCTCCCGCAGCTGTATCACTCTCAGTCCAAAACAAGCCAGCGCATACAAACTGCCAGATCGTTTTCTCCAATATCGCCCACAAACAAACGGACGCACGAGTTTCGATTTTTTTGCTTGCACGCCACTGCGAGAGCTCACGGACTTAAAGAGACCGAGACACTGAGAGGAGTGCTGTTTGACTTCTGACCCATTCAGACTGTGTGAGATCGTCTGCCATCAGTCTTTAGATGTTAATCCATACTTTGATTTGTGAGACTAATGCTGTCCTAATGCACTTCCTCACAATGGCTGGACATTATGACGAAGATGTGGTGACGCCGGTGAAACAGCCAAACTCAGTGCAGCTAAATAATGGTGAATTGAGGGTTCGGTTTCCCCCCCCCAACCCCCCCAATTCTGGTGTTGTTTCTGCTCACAGGGGGTCGCCTGGGTGTGTGAGTGGGTGGGTGGGTAAGTGTTGGATGGGGGTGGGCGGTTGTTTTTTCGTTTTTAAGGGAAAATGTATCTTTGAAGCCGAGTACGGAAAATCTTCAGGGCACGTGCTCCTGCTTAAGAACTTGGTGTTGCTGGAGATGGTGGTGGTGGTTATGTTGGTGGATGCTCTCTTGAGGCTGCCCTGGGTGCCAACAACACAGTGTACCTGGGGGGGGGGTGCAGTAATTGTTGCTATGTTGACTTAGACTCTGTCTCTACCCCCACTGCGCACAAACATGTATCACATAGCCTGCTGTGCATTCACAGTCAAGCACGCGAGTGGTGAAGCTAGTGAAAAGATTGTGTATGTGTGTGTGTGTGTGTGTGTGTGTGTGTGTGTGTGTGTGCGTGTGTGTGTGGGTGCGTGTGTGTGTGCGTGTGTGTGTGTGTGTGTGTGTGCGACACACACACACAAACAGAGAGAGTGAGAGACAAACAGAGGACATACAAGCACAGAGAGAAACTCTCAGCCTCTCAACTCTCAACCACCTGGATTCCCAGAGAGAGGTCCAAGGTACACTATGAACACACTTCTGCTCTTCCTTGTGTGCAAACGCACCGATTCATACTCATCTTTCTGAAAAAGCACCTTTAACACTTTGTGCCGAGGGGGATTTGCATTCCCCTTCATGAAAAATTCAGAAAACTCCAGAACAACAAAAGCAGTTCTTTTCATACATACATATGAATACATATGAATCTTTGTGAAGAGTCGAGAAAAATTCAAATGCATGTGGCTTGGCAATTGTTCTAACAAACACATTATTAACCCAATTAGCTTTCAAGTTGAAATGACTGCGTGGATAAAATGGTGGATATTGTGTTTTGGTGAGCCGGGCGAACACAAAGCACTGCGCTGAGAGCTACAGGTGCAACCCAATCCTCTGGGTTTCTCATTAGGGTTAATTAACAGTGCAGGTGTGATTGTAATTCTCCTTCGCAACCCTGACACACACACTCAGACACACACACACACACTCACACACACACACACACACACACATAATTACTTTCACAAGGCCCACACATGAATGCAAGCACAAACCCATGTACAAAAATATGCACACACACAACTACACACACACACACACACACACACACACACGTTCACACAAAAATGACTGCTAACACATACACGCACAAACACATGCACTCACGCACACAAACAGGGATGCAGAAAAATGCACGCGCGCACACACACACACACACACACACACACACACACACACACACACACACACACACACACACACACACACACACACACACACACACACACACACACACACAGGCGAGAGTGGAGTGGGGGTACAAAACAAGCCGGGTGTAGCTGGGGTGCAGGGGAAGGCAGTGATTAATACGGCGGAGACACAGGGAATAGCATGGCCCTGCAACCTGACCAAGCAGGTGTCACCGGGGGCCAGCCAAAACACAATGGGCGTGCGGTCCGGGCCCGCCAGACCATTGTGCGGGGGGGCCAGGGAGGTCACTTTCAGTTAGACCACGGGACCACTGCACCTGGCTGTGGCCAGGAGTCCCGGGAATAAAGCAGGTCCAGACCAGGTGTCTGTCTCGCCTGCCGTCTACTTTCCTTCTAACTATTTCTTAAGGATCCCGTAATTTCCGAATAATCCCCTCAGCCAAAGGGGAGACATCTGGTGTTGGGAGGGAGATGGCGTTGTTCTGCTGGTTTGCGTGTGTGTGTCTCTCTCTCTCTCTCTCTCTCTCCTTCTGCCTTCCTCTCTTTCTCTGCTTTTCTTCTCGGTTTCTTTGTTTCTCCCGTGTTTGGTGAGCGCGTAACCAGGGACACGCCCACACACAGTCATACAAAAATCGTACAAATACACACGCGATCATACTAGCGTGACGATTGCCGTGGTAGACGTTTTGAGAAAGCGCTCGCTGACCGGGTAGTGGATGTTGGAACACGGAGCACAACAATGACCACACATACATATGCACATGCTATGCACACCACGTCTGGAGCTACTATAGCGTAGCACACACAGACACACACACACACACACACACACACACACACACACACACACACAGATAATGACCCAGTGCTGGCTCACCTCGTCGAGAACAGCCTCAGCTTCTTCTTCCGTCTTGCCGGGGAACCTGATCCTCATGACGGTGAGAGCAGCCAGGGTCTGACGCACCAGCTCAGCCTCCTGCTCCTTACTCCTCAGGTTCAGCACCGGATCGCCCTACACACACACACACACACACACACACACGGACATAGGCACACACCCACACACACACACACACACACACACACACACACACACACACACACACACACGCGGACATAGGCACACATCCACACACACACACACACACACACACACACACACACACACACACACACACACACACACACACACACACACACACACACACACACACATGCGGACATAGGCACACACCCACACAAACACATGCAGACATAGGTCCGCGCACACACACACACACACACACATCCAAACACACACACACACACACACACACACACACACACACACACACACACACACACACACATCCAGACACACACACACACGCGCACACAGACAGACACACATCCAGACACAAAGACATAAATGCATATAAAACAGCCTGCATCTACACCATGCAACCCACCTTTGCGGCACCTTTGCCACAAAGGACGCATTCAGTTTAAATCGTTTAAGCTTCTGAAGCTTGTAAACTCTGTGCCATGACCAAGACCGTCACACCTTTTTTTCACAGGTAAAACACCATGCCGGACATAAATATAACATCAGGAACAAATGCGGCCATGGAACCGATGTCCGACCGATATATAATATGAAGCCATTAACCGATATATAATATGAAGCCATTAAAAAAGTAATTTGTACGATTGCCGTCTGAAGTATTCGTAAACTCTTGATGAGATAAATAAGCGTGTTTTGGAGAAGAGAGCGAACGCACCACCCTGACCCTGACGAGGTGTGCTTTGTCCCCGGGCTTTGATCAATGGGATGCCACCATTTGCTTTTCATTATCATCTGTGTTATTTCAATCACTGAACAGACGCTTCTCAAGAGAGCTCTCGGAGAGGCAAGAGCAGAAAAAACATGTATTAGCAACATGTTTGTGCGCTGATAAATACGACATAATGGCTTTTCTAGATAGATGGAAAACATAATTTAATCAAGTCATATTTTACTTTATTATCTGATGTTTTTTTTTTTTAATGGGATAATCACTTTACACAAAATGTACTGTATAAGGAACGATTGCATCAGTTTGTTTGATACAATATTAATGGGTGGATGTAATAATTAGTAAATAATTAGTAAATAACCCGATAAACAGTTAGAGAAGATAATATATTTCTATTAACCACAATTTACGCTGGGAGCTTCAGCAAATATTGCAGCAGACAAAAGATCCTTAGTAATTGTATGATTAACGTCTGTATTTTCTTTGCACGTATTTTGTCTCTTTGTGTGTGTGTGTGTGTGGGTGTACACACGCTTGTGCGTGTGTGCGTGTATTCGTGCGTGCGTGCGTGCGTGTGTGTGTGTGTGTGCACGTAAGTGTTTTACTCACATCGCCTTGAATTGTGTTTGTTGCAATGCTTTTGTTTAGCTAAAAATGTATCTCAGCATTCTACTTCATGTCCAATGGAGTGTTTCAACCATGTCAATTCCACTCTGTCCCAGTGTTACCGGCGTTGTTTCGGTGTGTAGCAAGAGGGAATGCAATGGAAAAGGCAGGCGGAAAGCAGGTGATGGCAGCACAATGGCACAGCATTGTCGCAGAGCACATAAGTCCTATACAGTGTTGACGGATTGGCCAGCAAAGGTTTTCAAAGCCAACTACTGTACTGATTCAGCAAAAGAGGGGGAGCCAGCAAACACCAGGTGAATGTATGTCAGCGGAATGGAAAAGTGTTTGGGTCAATGTTTGCATCTGACCGTGTTACTATTTGAGTTCAAATCCTGGTTATGTTCGCCAACCAACAGTATTTGCCAAAGAACCTTTGTGTGTGTGCGCGTGTGCGTGCGTGCATGCGTGCGTGCGTGCGTGCGTGCGTGCGTGTGTGTGTGTGTGTGCGTGTGCGTGTGTGTGTGCGTAAAACTCACCATGTGAGAGTGAATTGTCCCCAGACTGTTGCTGTGCGGCACTCGATGGGCGGAGCCACTGCGGCTCAGCGAATGGGATCGCAGTGTTGCCGAGCTGGGCCTCACCAGGGGCGTGGCCGGCGGAAATGCAGGCGAGGGCTTTGTGACTAACGTCCGCAAGTCATTGGGCGACGAGAGGGAAGCCATGGAGCGAGGGCAAGAAATGGAGCGTCTGATTGGACCGGAGAGATCGGGGGCGGGACAGGGTTTGAGCGGCTTGATTGCAGGCTTCCAGTTCACGCGCCCTGCAGAGATTGGACGAAGGGGTAAATGAAAGACTCGGACTGATGACCTACATTATTATCAGGCCAATGAGAAAACTCCATGCCGTGTGGTTTTCACTTCACCGGCCTCTCATTGCCCCGTTTCTCCTTTTCTCTCCCCGTCTATGGGGGGGGGGGGGGGGCCTCAGAATTGAAATGCAGCATTTAGACTCCAAAACTCACTCTCTGGCAGGGTAGCAACACGGCCATGTGCCTCATGTCTGCTACTGCGTGTGTGCAACCCATGGAGTTTTTACAAAACCAGCTTGGCTTTTTTTCCGCTAACAATGAATTAAACACACACACACACACACACACACACACACACACACACACACACACACACACACACACACACACACACATACACACACATACACACACACACACACACACACACACACACACACACACACACACACACACTCAAGCACTCTTGAACCTCCACCAGCTTGTCCTCCAGCCATGGGTCAACATTTCTACATGTTCCGTTTGTTTTAATGTATGTAGCGAGCATGACTACATTTATTTCTCATATTTCTGGAGGACATGTGTGTGTGTGTGTGTGTGTGTATGCTATTACGGCATTTGAGTGTGTGTGTGTGTGTGTGTGTGTGTGTGAGACCAAACCCTTGTCTGTTTTTGCCAAATGGCCACATTATGGGGCTTTGCCCTAGCAGCACCCTAGTGGCTTGGTACAAAGTAATCTACATCCACACGCACATGCATGTCCACACGCACACATTCAAACACACACACACACACACACACACACACACACTCAAACACTAAATGTTTGGCCATTTGAATCGCAACGTCTGTACCGTAATCACGCGAATATAGACCACAGCTTATATCCACATATTTTAAAAGAATTACAGGGGTGCAGATTTGCATGCTCTTTCGCTCCGCGAAGATCATGCCCTGTATTATATACAAATACCTGCCAATAAGTCTGGGACACGATCAATATTTGATTAATGGTATTCCTCCACTTCCACAAACAGGTTGAACTACCTACTAAAAAGAACAGGCTTCTAATTGGGAAATGTATTTTCTTTCTTTTCTGGTGATCCGTCATCCAGAATAGTGCATTTACTCTCACGCTCTGGAATAGCGCTTGTGCTGCGGTTCGTTGAAAAAAACTTGTCCGCTAATGCATCTTCTGTACGACCCTATATTATCTTATATTATCACCCAATATGCGGCCCTATATTCGCGTAATTGCGGTATATTCACAAGCTCATGAAAACATTTACACACATGAACCTTTGTAAATGCCTGTTAAAAAAAAACCTTGCATGCGAGGGCATCACGTGCGATACAAATACGTACGACTGCCACAGAGCTGCCTACACTCACTGTGCAGGCCCGACCGGCCCATGTGACTACGGGAAACATGAAAAGAATCTTTGAGACTCTTCTGCTCCCCTCCACGTTAAAGAAGATTTGCTGAAGGAGCTTTCAAGGTGGCTCGCAAAGCGTTTATATATTTCCCCTCGATTTCTTCTTTATTCTTTTACAACATACCATTTCTCACACACCTGTCCTTCATCTTTTTTTCCTTTTGGTCCGGCCCACATGATATCCCTTTTCTACTGTTCCACCAAAAATCCTCCATTCATTTTGCTAGTTCATTTTGTATTTGCATGTGTGAACGTCTGCTCACGTCGGGGCCTTGTGCGGCGTTTCAACGTGCTTTACATGTGTTCACACCCGCCAGAGAGAATACGTGCCCCGCTCATCCCTGCCTCTGTCACGCGCTGCTGTCCGTCCTGCGGAGACTTTCAATCCGAGCATGAAATTGGATATATCCCATTAATCATTATGAGGCAAAAACACTGCCTGATAAACACCTGTAATATATTCCCTTGGCTCCCTTGGCAACGGTAACCACCGCCTGCCCGACATTGTTGGTGTATTGGTGTATTGGTGTGTGGGGGATTAGAATTCAAAGTTGTGCGTTGCATAACTATGAATATTTGTCTCAGAATGTGGGCGCGTGGGAGGTCATAGTGGTTGGAGCAGGCTGCCATGCATGGGTTTGAGTATTATAAAAGTATTGTTTGCTACCCAGCCCCCTCCCATCTACTTCCCATCTACTGTGTGTCTTGCGATGGCTAATTGAAGGAGTACAATAGCTTGATCATCTTTTTTATTTTTTCGGAAACAAATGCACGTGCTGCCCGAGTTTGATTAAGACAAACTGTTCAGGTAGCAACTCTCCAAAGTGAAAAGTGTAAAAACGTAAAAAA
>NW_028179079.1:7500-8816 GCF_964030765.1 Micromesistius poutassou | reverse complement strand
AGAGCAGGTAGGGGTTAGGAATCTTACTCAAGGCTACCTGAAGGACACTTACTCAAGGACACTAAAATAGGAAAATACATTGATCAAACTTGGTACCTTTGGTCTGGGATCCAAACACCCAATAGGCAACCCTATATATATATATATATTTATATATATATATATATAATAATTCTTAATTTACTTCAAATGTGTTTTCATTTGATCACCTTCAAATGTAATGCTACATAACCCTAACCTATAGATCTGCTACCTAAATGTGACCAGAAATTTGGTTTATTCTTTTTTTTTCATATGGTGCTGTCTGTCTGTCTGTCTGTCTGTCTGTCTGGAAGTGGTAGCAGCTGCATTGCATAGCCGTGTGTGTGCTCTACCCCCATGTTGTCCTTGTGGTCCTGGCCATCGCCCTGTTGATATGATCCAACCGACTCTAGCTGCTAATATTCCCGGAATATTCCCGGAATAGTCCTCCATTACAGCCACGCTCCCAACGGATCCCATCCGCACACTGTGTGTGTGTGTGTGTGTGTGTGTGTGCACGCGCGTGTGCATGCGTGCATATGTGCGTGAATGCGTGTGTGTGTGTGCGTGCGTGAGAGTGTGTAATGTGTGGGAGACCACTTTGGGACTGCTTTGTGTCCACGTTGCAATCTGATGTTTGCTCGAAACATCGGATTAATATACTCGGTGGACGTCTTTTGTTTTCCTCCTTTTTAAAGACGAGCTCGTCGGCTGCATGCTACATGCTAATCAGAACAACACTGTGGCGGGATCACTTCCACTCCACCAGTTCCGTTGACCAGTAATTCGGCGTGTCGTGCCGTGGCGAGCAGTATCAATTCATGTCGACACCTACCTCGCCCCACCTCAGTGTTTTAATTTTCTCGCCAATTCTCTCTCTCTCCCTCTCTCCCCCTCTCCTACTCCTTCTCCTTCGCATAGACACACACACACACATATGCATACACCCATGCACGGCTCAATTCCCAACCACGCATCCACACACTCCTATATGTAGGCGCACACGCACGCACACACACACACGCACACACACGCACACACACACACACACACACACACACTCCCTTGCCTGGGGCTTTCCTAAGCCCGTAGGGAGGGCTTGGAGAAAGCTAGTTAACTTCAGCTGAACTCACTCAGGGATGCCTCACCCTGCCCTCCCTACTCACCCACGCAACCCCACCTCCCAGCCAGGCTAAAATAACTTACATACTTCCCCCTGTCTCCCATATACTCATATACTCTCTCTCTCTCTCTCTCTCTCCCCCCTCCCCACACCATAGCATGTGGCGTGCCTC
>NW_028179079.1:0-2500 GCF_964030765.1 Micromesistius poutassou | reverse complement strand
TATTTCGAATTCAAACTAATCTCAATGCTTTCTGCCTCTCGCAGCGATTGACAGTTTCTCCTCAAAGACGCCTTTGATCCGGCGTTCATTCCAAACGCTTAACACCCGCACAGAAGTGGGATCCGCCTTCCGTCCCGTTCGGAAGCCATTCCCAGCGCCCCGGCCATGCTCTCTCCTTCGTCTTCATCCTCTGCGGCGTAAAAGCAGGTATCAGTGGCTCCTGAAAGCAATCTCTTGATCACTGTTACTAAGCAGGTCCGCCGACATGTGGCATCAGACAGGGGGTTAGGAGAGGGGATAAGAAGGGGCCGTTTGATCCTAAAGAGCCTCTGCACTTAGATGATGATGTGTGTCGGGCTCAGTCCGCGCCCATACATCTCGCCCCGGCCGCCTCCGCACGCTACAAATTAATTACCCTCTGTGACCCCACAGCGAAGGCGTCAGGAGCTCGAGAGCCGTCCTCATCGCCGTCCGATCTCAGTCTCTGATTCGGGGGGGAGAAAGGAGGAAATACGCGGGGGCCTAAATAACAGTAATGAAAGGACAGGCTTTTAAAACATTTGGGCTTTCAAGTTTTATTCTCTTTTATGTCCGCCGAGAGAAAGCCAAGAGATAAAAGATGAAACACAATCACGTCTGAGGGAACGGCTGGCCGTTATAAAAAACGGCTCCCTCGGTCCCCGCTGACAAATGGACAAAAACATTACTCTGTTATGCCGCTGAAAGCATACATGATGGTGAGCAAATCATATAGTCCCCGTGCCTGCTCCGGCTCCATTTAGTAATGATATATATATATATCCAGCGCAGCCTCCATGAGGGGAATGGATGATGGCTGTCATGTGGCTGAAACACTGGCGCCGCCACCTGAATACTGATGAGAACTGGTAGTTCGCCATTATGATTTTTTTTGTTTTTGTTTTTTCCTGTTGCGTTTAATGACTGTAAACGCCTATCTGGTGCTCCCCCCCCTCCCCCCCCCCCCCCCCCCCACACACACACACACACACACACACACACACACACACACACACACAGAGTGTGTAGCCGCGGCAACGGGGCTCGGCTTTCACCGTCGCCTCGTTTCATCCGGTCACCTGTGGGCCCGGAGCCCATTAGCCGCTGGTAGCGCGCCGCTGGCCGCCGCCGCCGCCACCCGCCACAACCGTACACCGCGGCTAACACGTTATTTGTTTTGTTATTGGCTCAGCAATTTGTGACCAAGTCCCATTCGGAAAAGAAAACTCAAAACATATTTATTCTATTAGGACCGGGGGCGTTTATCCATCCAACAGGTTTGTGGTTCAACTTATAATATGAGAGGCACCCTGTGAGACGCCGCTTGAAGTGCATGCTAATAAACTTGGCTGTTCTGAAGAAAATAGCTGTTGTTTCATTCCGGGTTTGTTGCCAAGGCAATAGCGGTGTGTTTGATTCGGGAAAGAGTATTCAATTCAGGAAGTAGGATCGGTCAACCTCAATGTCGACGTCGGGGCAAAGAAAATATCCAGGCCACGTTTAGATCCGGGATGAGCGAACCAGACATTGTAACTTAAACTAACAAGGCTGAGCAAGTGCAATAAAGTGGCAATTGATAAATGTGCTATGGCAAAGACTGATGGAAGGACTGATATCATATAAAAGAATCAGAGCTAGTGGAACCCAGACGCAATAAACAGAATAGAGAAAGAGTATCTCGTCAATATTGACTGTAGTGTCTGGTTTTTTCAGCATTAATAAAGCACAAGACTTTATGTTTATGTCGCTCTTGTTTTTTCAGCTCTTATGATTCTTATGATGCTGCTGAATTGAATTTGACATTGCATTTGGATCAGGCTTTGTGGAAATGTGTGATCTATCTGTGTCTCTGAGATAGTACTCCAACTAACACGCGTACGGAAATCATTGTGCAAACCTGCCCTCTGTAAGTCTGCTTTATTTAGAAACCTTGCTGTGTCGTGATTATACTTTGATCGTTTCATCGTTCTCAGCCTCACGATGGTAAACCACTTTTGAGTGCAGGCTAAGTGACTGTGATGGAAATGTTCTTCAATTGTGTATTAAACGTACGTACATTTTAGTCCCTGCGGTATTTAAATTTGAGTGAACCCAAAATTTTTTGCTCAATGACAGTGAATATATTTTTTTATCAAAGCCATATTTTTCACCCTTACTAAAATAGTACTGTCATTTTAAAAGAACTGGTGCGAATCCTGTGTTTCTGCCGGTCCGACGGTCCCACTGTGCTCTAAACTTTATTCATTCACTTTATTCATGCTCTTTAACCGCCTTTTGTAAGAGTCACTTCTGTGTGACCCGGACTGGAGAGGCTATGCATCTCATTTCATATACAACACCCCTTGATACAACACTGCACGTTACAACACTCGCACTCAATAACGTGCGCTCGCTTAAAAGACTATCACATAGCTGCTATGGGGTCGTAACCATGGGGATAAAACATCCCCCACCCCCCCCCCCATCCTTCCTACAATGGTCA
>NW_028179080.1:0-5000 GCF_964030765.1 Micromesistius poutassou | reverse complement strand
GAGTCAGTTAAACCACAAGACCCAGTCTCAGGTGATCAATGATTAAAACCGATGGTGCCGTTACCGTAACCGAGCAATGCCTTGGCACATCTTGGCACAGCCTGAATTAGTTTAGCGTAGCCTTTCACAACCTAACATTGCCTCAAACGTATTTCCGCAATCTGTTTAACCCAGTGCAGTGCAACTCCCTGCACTGTGGGAAATACAACTCATAACGCAAGAAGGTTTTCATCATGTCCATGGCTCCACTCATTGTACACCATATTCACCATATATATTATAATAATAATTCATTTATAGGATTTTACAAGGCAAAGAGGAGCAGAAGATCTCTGCAATCCCAGGCGTTGAAGAGATCTTGGCCCAGGGGCGAGCGACCTTAATCTGCACTGCAGCGCAGAACGGGAGATCAGAGCAAGAGAGCGAGAGAGGGAAAGGGAGAGAGAGATACGCCAGTGATGGAGAGAGAGAGGAAGCATTAGTCAGAGAGGGGGTGATTAAGAGATAATTTACAGGAGTAAGTATGGCAAGAGAGAGTGAAAGAGAGAGAGAGAGAGAGAGCAAACAGAGAGAGAGATATAGGAAGAGAGATAGAGGAAGAGAGAGAGGGAGCGATGGCAAGAGAGAGAGAGAGGAGAGAGAGAGGAAGAGAACGAGTGCAAGCCAGAGAGAGAGAAAGAGGGAAAGAAGGAGAGAGAGAGAGAGAGAGAGAGAGAGAGAGCGAGAGGGGGAGAGAGAGAGAGAGAGCGAGAGAGGGGGTTGGGGGGTGGGTTGGGCTCTCGAGGTCATTAAAGGAGAGAGAAGTCTTTGTAGTGCACGTGAGGCAATGCACATGGCCTCTACAAGCCACCACGTTCAAGGCCTCGTTCAAAGCTCATGAACGGTGATTTCCCTTTTTTCCAGCAGCGCTAATGAAATCAAGCGAGGCCCACGCAGCAGAACTAATCAGCACAGGCTTTCCCCCTTGCCCCTGATTGGCCGAAGGAAGCGGGGGCCGACCTCGATTGGCCTGTTTAAAATGTGCTGTTTTCTTTTTTTTTTGCAGGAAGGGGGGGGTGGGGGGGGGTGGTTTCAGAGATTTCTATCTCAAACTTGTCTCCCTCCGTTCTTTCTTTCTTCCCCCTGCGCTCCCATTGGACGATGTGGGGCGGGCGGGCGGGCGGGGCGGGCGGGCAACAGCTGCGGCCTGTCCCGTGAGCCCCGGAATGCGCGTTGATCCCGGGAACCGTCTCACCGGCACTAACACCGTGACGCACCGCGGTACGCGCAGCGCGGGACACACACACACACACACACACACACACACGCACGCGCGGCGCTCCCGGGGGAAGACGGTGGGAGCTGGCCGGTTTGACCTGTGTGGGGGGGGGGGGAGGGGGGTGGGGGTTCAGAAATAACACTTCCATAATGTGGTGAGGATTTGTGCCTGAATCTCTTCTCTCGGCATCTCTCTCTGTATACCTCCCCCCCTCTCCCTCTCTCTCTCATGCACCACTCTCTCCCCCAGTCGTTCTCTTGCTCCCTCAAATGATGTCCCTCTCCCCCCCTCTCTCTCTCTCTCAGTATCTCGCTCTATATATACCTCCCCTCCCCCTGTCTTTCTCTCTTTCTCTCACACACACCATAGCTCTCTTTCTATCTCCCTCTCAGTATCTCTCTATGTACCTCCCCTACTCTTGCTCTCTCTCCCTCCCTCTCTTTCTATCTCCCTCCCTATCCCCAAGCCCTCTCTCTCTCTCTCTCTCTCTCTCTCCCTCCCTCTCTCTCTCTATCTTCCTCCTTATCGCCAAGCCCTCTCTCTCCCTCCCCCTCCCTCTCCCTCTCTCTACCCCTCTCTCCGATGACTGTGATCATGTCTATTGGAGGTGTGGATGTGGTCAGATTTGATTTCCAGATGTTTGTGAGGTCATGATGATACGACGATGTTGGATTGTGGTCTGCCAACCCCGTTGTGCATGGAAACGTGTAGCCAACACACACATACATGAGCGTCACCAAAACGCATGCGCACGCACACACACAACTTTTTGATAGTACAGCCCATATACCCTTTTGTAAATGATACTTCCACGACTAACCTGTGTACAAAAGTGTAAACTTCTCAGTATTTTAGACCCGTTGGAAATAAGGAACGACTGTCGAGAGACTTTACCCAACTCAAGCCAAACCCAACAGGAAAGAATTCAGAAAATGTCCGACCCCGCCATAAAGATGTAAATTAGAGCAGTGTTTTCAGTTTTCAGTTTTGTGTAGACGTTCTGTTGGGGAGGCTTGTGGACTAGTTACATGGCGGGGAGGAAATGAGAGAGAAAAAAAAAAAGCAGAAACGTTGATATGAAAACAGGTTGTGACAGCCGGGCTCTGTGTGGTGAGAGAGAGAGAGAGAGAGAGAGAGAGAGAGAGGAGGTTCTCTGTGGACCGGCTGTGTGAACGCTCCTCAGGCTCTGCTACAGCCCTACCTGTCCCGCCTGTTTATTCGATGAGTCGACATGAACCGCATCGCACAAGTGGCCCCAGACTGCCTCATGTCTGGCTCCCATCGTCTGTTTACACCTTTGCCTTTCACGGCTCTGAATTCAATTTGAATACCACAATTGTATTTTTCGATTTTGCAGCCGGATGGTTAAAAAAATAAAAACGGTGTCATTCAGTCGTGTTTTCATTCACTCACTGATTTCCTGTTCGTTTAGGATTTCCTCCTTAAAATCAACGCCGGTGGATTCCAAGGATTCCTTTGCATTATGCATGATCAAATCAAGATCAACAAGCAGCCTTGTTTGTTCAGTTCTACATCTTTTGGGGGGCGGGGGGGGGGGGGGGGATAGCCTGAATACGCCCGCTGATTAAAGCAGGTATTTCCTCACACTGGAACAAGCCGCGGGATGAGGAGATGAGAAAGAGGATCTTCAGAGGAGGATGTTCTTCCAAGCGGGAGATCCGCTGCGCGGCGTCACCGCGGCTTGACAGTTTGGAGCCGCGTACAAGCGATGCCCCGAGACAGAGCAACGTGTTAATCCCACTGGGGGCGCCCCGGCTTTGATGATACGTGTACGTATTTGCACTGTAGAGTGGAGGCGTTTGAGTGCTCCCCTGAGACGACTTTTAGGGAACGTTTCTTAGAACAAAGAAACGACCCGTGTGTTCCCCACAGGTCCCAGTGCCTCCGGACTCACTGCTGGCACGAGTTGGTTGGTTTAAAAAAAACCAAAAAAACGCCAAGGCTTTTGGAGAAGCCGAAATGTTTCAATCGGTCCCTTTGGCGCTGTGTGCAAACGGGGTCGGCCTGTCTGCGCCTGCGCCTGCGCCGCTCAGATCAAAGAACGTGACCGAGTGGCAGGAAGTCTGCACCTGCCTCTCTCTTCCTGTCAATAAAGACATTGCATTTCTTTTATGGTTCGCGTCTGCGAGATGAATCGCCGTCTGGTGCCTCTTTAACGACAGCCTGAGATTGTCATCAAGCGTAGCGCCAATATCCTGCACACGACAGACGAGAATCTGTGCTCTGAGATCGCTGTGGGAAAGAAACCGTAATCTGGTCAACCATCACTTCCCCTCTTCGAAGGCCATCTTCACACCCTCCAAAGAACACAGTGTAACACGCGCCACTGTTCCTGTAGAGAGAGGGGTGGCCGTTAACAGCCTGACACGTATTAAACTGTTGTTGTTTTATGTGAGGCTTCTGCTTAGGAAAAACCCATCTATGGGACCGGCGATGGCAATTGAGCGTCCGCCATAAAGAAACGATATTGCAATGCATCAGACAAATCAAACAAGTGCAACATGTTTTTTGGGTCCGTATGTGGCCCCTCCACTATTAAACCATTAATAAGCCAACAAATCTGAATCTGACCCCCCCAGAGGGAGTGATGTGATGTCCATGGTGAGGACCATCCAGTGGCTGTGCATCTTTAAAAAAAAAAGTGATGATCTGTCAGTATCGGTGGCCGTGTGAGAAAGGAGGGGGAGGGAAGGAGACGGCCGTGGCTCTGTTTACAATGGACCATCAATTACTGATCCGACGGAGACACGGGCTGGGAGCAACACCCCGGCACGCACACACACACACACACACACACACACACACTGCTCAACGCTCGTAAAACAGTAATTACGCAGGTCTAATCTGCACATGCACATACACATATATATAAAAGACACACTTGCTCGTGCACGCCAGAGCGAGCCTAGGAATGGTCAACGCACACATTACATAATTGATGCCTCTGGCAGTGGGCAACACAGACATCACAACCCTGTTTTTCTTTCTTCCCTTACCTTAAACACACACACACACACACACACACACACACATACTCGTTAGACAATTAGAAATGCGTACCCACACATACACATACACACACACAGCACACACACACACATACTGGTCATGTTCACCACCGGTTGTCAGAAGCACAATTAGACACACATACAAACACAAACACACACACACACACACACACACACACACACACACGCACACACACACACACACACACACACACACGGCCACGGGAAAAGAAAGAGGTTTCCTGTGCTATTCCTAAACAACACGGACAGCTGTGGGTACCTCAGTGCTGTTGGACGTCAGTGTTCCTTCTCCTCTCCTTCTCTTCCCTCCAACGGTCTCTCTCTCTCTGTCTCTGTGTCTCCGTCTGTGTTACCTCAACGCACACACACACGCGAGCGCGCGCATGCACCACTCACTCACTCACACACACGCACACTGAAGAGCGCTGTGTGAATCTGACAGATTCCCCTTAGCTCGGTGTGATCTCCCTCTCGCTCTCTCGCTCGGTCTGTGGTGCCTGTGCGCGAGCACACACACACACACACACACACACACACAGACTCGCGTGCACATGCACACATACACTTGAAAACAGCCCTCCCTCTCGCGTTTCCCTCCTCTACGCTCTGTATCTCCCTCGCCCTCTCTCTCTCTCTCTCTCTCTCTCTCTCTCGCTGAAGCAGTGTGGTGGCACAAGCCACTCCCCCCCCCC
>NW_028179081.1:0-16620 GCF_964030765.1 Micromesistius poutassou | reverse complement strand
GTTACAGTTTTGAACAACTGCACAATAAATCAACGTACAGCGTCTGCATTTATCGTCTCCGAACAACAGAATGAACCCCCGGCACAGTCTCTGGTTTCCCCTGGGGGAGCAGCCAGACCCACGCTGGAACAAACAAACACCCGGGAGAGGAGAGAGATGCTATAAGTAGGAGGTCCCGTTAACGCTGAGACCAGGGGAGGGAGGGGAGGGAGGGGAGGGAGGGGAGGGAGGGGCGCGCTTCCGTGGAGGTCCTGGCTGCCGCTGAATTTATCAAACCAATCATCATAGCAAGATTGTTTCATGATATAAATCTCTTTTAGGTTTCTATAGATCTCTTTTAACTGGGGCTGGGTTCAGTTGTTTTAAGTTCGCGTCGATTTGGTGTCCGGGGTTCGAGGGCCTGGATATAAAAAATAAAATGTGCCTCAGTGTAGGCTACCTTTTACCTTGTTAAAAACACAACACATTTAAAACGAGAAAAAAACAAAAAGGGTCCATTCAGAAATGACATGTCTGTCCTCTTCACCAGACCCTTGGAAGTCGGGGAACGCGGTCAAAATAGGGGCGGTTAAAAAGGTGATTAAACAATTAAACACTGCTCTGAATGAACACCCTGACGTCACATGATGCATTCTAACTCTCCGGTAGTTTTATCGTTTCGATCGTCCATGACGGGGGGGGGAGGGGGAGGGGGGGGGGGTTGGGGTGGTGTACGGGTGTCCAAATTTCTATACATTTGGCTTCAGCTAACAAAGGAAGCGATCTGTACCACGGAGGGGAGATCATCTCTTGCGATGCTCTGAGCGTAAACTCTCCCTGCTCCCCCCCCCCCCAACACGCCCCGCGGTGCAGACTGCGACCGCTGTCCTACTCAAAATGCAGACTTCAAAAAGACAAATAATACATCTTGGCTCCTAAGTTACGTTTCTAACCAAACAATATGTAACATCAGCAGCACTCTTCATAATAAACGTCATCGTTTTCATCTCCAGTCACTTCCAGCTCGGGGGCTCGGGGCTGGTTCTCCACAGTGTCCTGGGCTCCGACTCCGAGCTGTATCGCACGCGTGTTGTTGTCAGGTTCTGCAGGAGCTGTCCGGGTGGACGGCTGGACGGCCCGACGGCGCGTCCCTCTGTAGTGCTTCTTGTCACATTGTCACTGCCCTGAACGGTGTCAATGCAGAAGCGCTCCAGTGCGGTTCGCTGGCCGGACGGCATGTTAAGGCTCACATAGCGAGTGTCGCTATACATAGACCAGGAGAGCATGAATTGAGGAGCATGATGTGCAACAACCACCACCCGCCCCCCCCCCCCCCCCCCCCCCACCCCCACCAACCACTGTCCCTGTCCGTCCCGCTCTCTCTTCACAAAGACAGATAAAGTGTGTCTATGTGCACAAACACAGATGCACTCACACATGCATGCATGCATGCATGCATGCTCAGTCACTCACACACACACACACACACACACACACGCCTGCGCACGGATGCGCTCGCACACACACACAAACACACGCACATGCATGCACGATGAACACATCAGAGAGAGTCAGGACGATCTCTAGCACAGGATAAACCAGGGGATTCACGGGGAAATGGGCTCGCTACTTTGCTTTTGAGACCCGCTCACGGAGGAAGAACTGGTTCTCCCTGTGAGTGGGTTCTGAACGGACCTCATCCAGAGCACAAGATGCACAGTTCACACCGAGTGTGCCATCACCACCAGGAAGCTCAGGTGAACATTATGAAGGTTTCGTCGAAGGACATTCTAGGACATATAAAACAACACGTGTGGAACTGCTATGTTGGATCATGGATCACGGTTTGAGACTTTGAGATTCAAACAGGTGCTTCTTTTGCGTTTAAAATCAACGCCTTGGTTTATTCTAGCGGCGAGAGAGACTGAACTCTCGAGAGGACGACACAACACGCTCCACCGCGGGCGGACGGCCGCCCCTCGTTTCCACCCCGCGGTGTGAAAGAGGATCCACGAGTCTCCTTGATTCATCTCACCAATTCCTCTCCATAAATAAAAGAACGCATGCTCTGGTGACTGACCCCAGAGGACGTGACCGCTGTCGGCTTCAGTCCCTCGTCGCCGTCCCGACGCCCGACGCCCGACCCTCCACCATCGACCCCCTCGTCGGCCCCTTCAGACGCGAGCCTTTTCCTTTCCTCTGGTGCCACAGACTTCTACCGGAGGTACAAAACAATATCGACTGTTGTTCTGTTGACTTTGGTCCCTCCTCGCAGCCCTCCTTAAGATATCAAATGGTTTGAATATGAAGGGCCGGTTTATTTAAGGAACGGTTTTTACACGTAGGGTTTGATGACTCCTCATCCAGTGGGTCCCTTAACGGCTGTTTCAGAAGGAAAAACCTGTGATATTCTTATCGTAGCGTGCATATCGCAAAATAAAGCAACCGGAACGGCCTGTGACTCGGTACGACGTACTTCTGGAACACCACGGAAGCAAACGGCACCAAAGTACAGAACCGTCTATCTGTCCTCGTTTACTCAATTATGGGGAGTATTGGTTTCGTTTGGGGGGGGGTACTGGCGAGTAAAACATACAAACACACCAGCTTTGTCCATGAACACTCGACTGCGGCCGTATCAACAGTGTCAGCGATGAGGAGCCACATTCATCAGACCGGTAACATACTCTATGGTAGTAGCGTCAACCCCGTCTGCGCTCATATCTCCGACTCTATTCTCAAAGGCCTCGCCTCCGGCGGCACAGAGTCCCCGTTGTCCTCAGAGTCCGAAGCGGGGCCGTCCCTCTCCATGTCCTCCAGAGCCACGTTCTCAAAGCCCCCCTTGATCTCCATCACCTCCCCCCCCGCCTTGTCCTTCCCCACCCCACCCTCCACCTCCTGCTCCTCCTCCTCCAGCTGCTGCTCCTCCTCCTCCTCCTGCTCCGCCTTCTCCAGCGCCACCTCGTTCTCGTAGCAGAAGGAGTTCCTGGAGCTGGCGCTGCAGCTGCTCTTCCTCTCGGCCAGCTCGCGGGCGCTGCAGTGCGGCGTGCTGGGCACCTCGTAGGTGTTCTCGAAGCGGGAGTAGTCCACCTTGTAGTAGCTCTTCTCCTCGAAGAGCACCGGCTCGAAGCGGTGGCCCCACAGCACCTCGCCGGCCACGTAGGAGCTGCGGCACTGCGTGGTCATGGCCGTGGCCTCCACCATGCCCTCCAGGATCACCACGATCTCAAAGTCGGCCGTCTCCAGGTCCCGCCGGCTGAGCTCGTAGAAGGGGCTGTCCTCGTCGATCTGGTGCACGATGGTGATGGGCGACACCAGGAAGATGCGGTCCACGCCGCTGTCGAAGCCCACGTCGATGTCCGCCTGGTCCAGCGGGATGAACTCCCCCTCGGCGGTGGTGCGCGACTTGAGGAGCTGCGCGCGCACATGCGCCTCCACCAGGTGGCTCTTCCGCAGGTTCCCCACGCGCCACATCAGGCACAGCTTGCTGTCCCGCATGGCCACCGTGGCGTAGTGGCTGAACACCAGCGTCTCGTTCCTCTTCTTGGGCTTGGCCATCTTGGCCATGACGGCGCCGATGATGAAGGCGTCGATGATGCAGCCCACGATGCTCTGGAAGACCACCACGAACACGGCCACGGGGCACTCCTCGGTGACGTAGCGGTAGCCGTAGCCGATGGTGGTCTGCGTCTCCACGGAGAAGAGGAACGCCGCCGTGAAGCTGTTGACGTTGGAGACGCACATCTGCGTGTCGCTCTGCAGGTCGCCGTAGCAGAGCGCCACCAGCCAGAAGACGAAGCCGAAGAACAGCCAGGACATGAGGAAGGAGAAGCAGAAGACCAGCAGCATCCAGCGCCAGCGGATGTCCACGCAGGTGGTGAAGATGTCCGCCAGGTAGCGCTGGCCCTTCTCGCTCATGTTGACGAACTGCACGTTGCAGTGGCCGTCCTTCTTGACGAAGCGGCTCTGGCGCGGCCGCTGCGTCTGCGTCTGCACCTTCTTGGCGTTGCCGTTGCCGAAGCCGTTGGGCAGGGCGGCGAGGGCGGCCAGCTTCATGCCGTCCTCCTCCGAGGACACGATGCTGTAGCGGTGGCTCCGCACGCTCCCCATGGCCGCCGCCGTCGTCGTCGAGGCGGGTGGGGGCTCCGCCGCCGCCGCCGCCGCCGCCGCCGCCTCCGCCGCCTCCGCCGAGAACAGTCTGAGCTTCTGGAAGAAGCGTTGGAGAAACAGCTTTGAAACGTTTGGCCGGGACAAAGTCAACCTGGAAACGTGGCGGAAGGGTACCCCCGGGATCCTGACTGTCGGGGACGGGGGACGGGGGACGGGGGACGGGGGGTGGTAGGGGGAGACGGGGGGGGGGGGGAGGTCTAGGGGTTGCTGTGTTCTTGCACTAGTCCAGTAGTGCGCGCTCTTGGCGAGGGCGGCTCAGTCCTTGGTCCTGAGGGCTTTGGGTCTCATCAGTTAAGTGTGCTGTGGAAAATACAGACAGAAGAAAACGGTGTTAGGCTAAGTGGCAGAAACCAGAGCAAAGATCATTGTCTGTGGGTGTGCGGTTACCTGATGTGTGAATAATGCATTTACCACGGCCGGGGACTCTATTGTATGGACGCAATTATGGACAGTATTAAGTGTCTCCTGTGTTTGAATTCAGAAATGAAGCGTCAGCACCTGGGACACGTTCAACCGCGGCATGAAATGCCCAGCGTGTCGTTGGCCCGACAAAGCAGGAAATTGTGCATGTATTATTTAATGTAAGTATGAATTAGTTGGTCGGTCCGCGAGCAGTGAGTCAAATTACAGATCAAGTTCGTGTCAACTCAGTGTGCGCGTACCTCAAGTGCGGGGAAAGAGAGGAAACACATTACAACCCGAGGGCAGCGTCGAGGTAAACAATGAGGTCACTACAGTCCGCTCCCCGGTAAATACTTCATTGCATTGATTATCCTGTTTGATTATCTGACTGCAGCAGAAACACCTGGTACAGTAGACACACATCCTGTAAGCTCCCGGTCTCCTCTGTTACCATTACACAGTCATAACACGCCAGTACAGATGAGATATAGAGGGGGGTTTGAAGTAAAGCACAAGGCCTACACCGGAGGTAAAACGCTGCGTCAAAATGGTTGTCTACTACTGAGCGGTAACACAGGCCGTGTTCTCTTAAGCCTCTCTGACGCGCGCAAAGTCTGATTGTATACACGACGCAGGCCGCTAATGAAGTCAGGGAGGCTAGCCCCATCAAGAGAGGACAGCTCAGTCTCTCCGCAGTCCGCAGGGGGTCCTGTTGTCGTCGTCTGACAGGGGCTAGCGTGGAGGGACGGGGGGGGGGGGGGGGACGGGGGGCTTGCCTCGGTCTGAGAGTGCCCGCACGGTGGGCTCCGTTAAAATGCGACACCGCGGCCTCCGCTGGCGCACACCACGCCGAGGGGGGACGGCAGACATGTTTTATTACCGCCGAAACAACTGCCTGTCACCTGAAACTGCAGTCCATCAGCGCGGGCTCCTCTGTCACAGAGTGAAGGTCAGAACGGCTATTGTGGGTCTCGGCAGCGAGCTCCGAGAATCTGTTTGGCGCTGGGCTTGTTGTTCGGAGAGAGAGAGGAGAGGGGAAGGGAAGGGAAGGGAGGAGGGTCAGGGGGAAGACGTGTTGAAAGAGGTCGAGAGAGAGAGAGAGAGGAGTGCGGGGATCGAGCGTTATTCGACGTTTGACGGGATAACGTCATTTCGTCATGTTCCTGTCCGTCAACTGTCAGGGCTATTTATACCCCCGGGGGGGGGAAAGTGATTACAGGTCATCTGGGACGAGATGCACACCGCCCCGGCTAAATCCCTCGGCATCATCTGTTTTTCCCGACTGGTGATGTCACTGCTAGGTAGCAACTGACATATGGAGGAGCTCCGCACGCGAGAGAGACGCCAGCCGCTACCGGAGTCCCCTGTAGTCTAAAGGCTCGGGGGTCTTGGTACAGATTCAGCTGAAGCACGAGCCTCCAGGCCTACTGAGGGAGAAGTGATAGCCCTCACGATATATATATATATATATATATATATATATATATATATATATATATATACACACCATGGGTTCCCCCCCCCACTGTCCATCATCACAGGGTGACTACAGAAGATGTGGCAGTTGGAGAAAAGTAGGCCGGAAAAGTTCTAAATATGTTCAATGTATGACATGAAGTCAGTCCGTGTCAAGAGCAACTGGACCCGATCCCATCAAAGTATTTAATTAGGGGCGCGCCTCCTCAGTGTGAACGTATCCAGTGACGTAGGGCTGTCGGTCTGTCCGTCCGCAGCAGAAGCAGCAGAAGCTGTCATTGCTCGTTTGCATGTTGTGCTCAATAGCAGAGAGAGAGAGAGATGGAAACTGGTTGCATAACGGTCGGTGCTCTATTTCACATGAGATAAATCGATGGCTCATTGATAATATCTGCTATGACCTAGAGAGCACCCCTCTCGCTTTATTTATATTAAAACAAATACGTGTATTTTAATGACTCCGCATTAAAAAAAAAAGGTCTGTGCGTAACGAAAGCATCGGAAAGGAAAGACTTAATTCACTTTAGAAGTTAAAAGCGAAGTTGGGGCAATGCACTGCGCGACGATAATGAGAAATAGACCTCGCTTATTAACAGGTGAACAAACCAAACAGAATGCGTGTGTCCTGAGAGACGCACAGAGCGACACACGTCCACCTCGCTCCACACACTGCACAACTTTTAAAACAGCCTTTCCCAGAGATGTGTAAAGGCCTATGGCAGTTGACTTCGGTAACAAGTTTAATTAAAACAGCAACAGTATAAATTGCATACGCGCACAAATGTAGACATTGCGGGACAGATCAATTGACGAAGGTATGATTCGCAGGTGGGCCTACCTGTTAATTCCTGTTGCACAAATCTCCCGCTTTTATGCTTAAGCGTCTCATGCAGAATAACATTTCCAAATCTGGTCCTTTTTCTCTTGGCCGTTATTTTAAACGCACTCAAATTAATGTCAGACATTACAAATTGTGCCATAACACGCAACACAGCGGTACTGAAGAAGTTGTTTGGGTTTACATGGACGCACTTTAAAAACACACGTGCCCGTCACCGCCCCCCTCGGAGCCAGCCGGCCAATGGGAAGCTGAAGCGCCTGCGGATCTCAAGTGATGACGGATAGGCCACGCCCCACCCCCCCTGCTCATTGGAGCGGTGGTGCAGAAACTCCATCGCATTCAAATTTAGATTGACTAGATCGACTAATAAATTATAATTAGCTTTATAATAACCCGACTTAAAAGTGACCTAAGACACATTATGAGACTCCCCTTATTGCTAGGGTGTCCCTGCGTTGACTTGTTAGTTAGTTTGTTTTGCCGCTGTTGAGGGTAACGTGTTTTGTATTATGTATTACGCGGGGCTGGGATCATGAATAGATGCTATGAATGGAAGACACGTGACGGTGACATAAGAACTCAGGAGGACACTCACTTTCTTTGCACATTTTATTTTATACACAGAAATATATGAAAGAACATCCCCGATGTGAATGAACCCAAAACCCCGATAGAAAACCATAGAAACATAGAAAAATACATTCCTAACTAGAACAAACCTCACCACTCCACGGCGAGAGACACAACTACAACATAAATAACACTATGAATGTATAACCTTAAACATAACGTATATATTTTCACAAAGTCTTTCTTCACACAGGACCCCCCCCCCCCCGCCCGCTAGAGTCTCACCTCCTGGATCACCCCCCCCTGCCCGGCCGGGTCCGACCTGGGGGTCCGGGGGTCCGGGCGTCGTCGCCGCCGCCTCTCCCCTGACGACCCCCCCCCCCCCGTCGTGGGGGGAGTCGTCTTGGGACTCCGCGGCGGAGGTCCTCTGCTGGGCTGCGCTGCGGCGCGGGACGGGGACCCAGGCGGTCTGGTTGAAGAGGGCGTAGTCCACCCTCAGGCCCTTGGCGCCCGGGCGCAGCATGTCCTGGAAGCGCTGGCCCCAGCGGATGTCCCCCGCCGCGTAGGACGTCCTCGTCTGGTGCAGCGTCCCCGTGGTGTCCCCCGTGTAGGTGAAGGACACCACCAGCTCAAAGTCCCCCTCCTCCACCTCCTCTCCCTTCTCCTCCACCTCCTCCACCTCCTCCTCCACCTCCTGCTCCACCACCTCCTCCCTCACCTCCTCCTTCACCTCCTCCTCCCTCTCCTTCCTCCCCTCCTCCCTTAGCTCCTCCCCGGTCCCGCCGCCGCCGCCGCCGCCGCCGCCGCCGCCGCCGTTGCCGCCGCCGCCGCCGCCGCCGCCGCCGCCGCCGTTGCCGCCGCCGCCGCCGCCGTTGCCGCCGCCGCCGCCGCCGCCGCCGCCGCCGCCGCCGCCGCCCTCCGGGCACCAGCGGTACAGCGGGCTCCCCGGGCCCAGCCGGTGCACCACGGTGGCGGGTGTGGCCAGCACCACGTCGCGCTCCTGCAGCTCCAGGTCGCGGTACGACACGGCCACGGCGCCCGAGGGCGAGGGCCCCGCCACGTAGCGCACCAGCTGGGCGCGGGCCACGCCCTCCACGATGTGGCCCCCCCGGAAGTCGCCGAGGCGCCACGAGAGGCAGAGCGCGCCGTCCCGCAGGTTGACCACGGCGCAGCGGCTGAAGCCCACCGTCAGCGCCCGGCGCCGCGCCGACGCCATCTTGGCCACGGCCACGCCGATGACCACGGTGTCGACGAGGCTGCTCAGCAGCGCCTGCGCCGTCACCGCCGCCACCGCCGCCGGGCAGTTCTCCGTCACGCCGCGGAAGCCGTAGCCGATGGTGGCCTGCGTCTCCATGGAGAAGAGGAAGGCCGCCGTGAAGCTGCGCACGTTGGCCACGCACGGCCGCCCCCCGCCGCCGCCGCCGCCGCCGCCGCCGTCGCCGCCGTCCAGGTCCCCGTTGACGTAGGCCATCAGCCAGTAGAGCAGAGCGAAGAGCAGCCAGGACAGGACGTAGGAGAGGCAGAAGAGCAGCAGCATCACCCTCCAGCGCGTCTCCACCAGGGTGGTGTAGATGTCCAGCAGGAAGGGGCTCCAGCTCTCCCGCCCGTCCCTGAAGACCACCTGGAAGCCTCCGTCGCGCTTCATGAAGCGCAGGCGGCGGGGGGGGGGGGCGGGGGGGGCGGCCGCCCGGCGGGGGGGGGCGGTGGCCGGCCAGCGTGTGCACGGTGGTGGAGGTGGTGGTGGAGGTGGAGGTGGAGGTGGTGGTGGAGGTGTACGTGTCGATGCTGATGCGCTCTTCTCCGGCCGAGCTCATCTTAACGCCGGCTGACCTTCACGCTCCTGGGAGACGGAACACAAGACGGAGGCTACGTGAACGTTGACGTCCATTTTGTGTCTGTTGTGTCCGTCTTATTAGAATGTTAAATGTGGGACTTAGGGGGAGGGGGGGGGGGGGGTGGGGGGGTGGGGGGTGGGGTGGTGAGTAATTACAAGAAGGAGAAATGTAAACGGTTGTGTTAGCGTTCATGGAAGAAGTTCACGTTGGCTGAACTGTCAAGACAAGCCCCAGGGCCTTTGAGGGCTAGGGTTAGGCTAACGGCTTTGAGGGCTAGGGTTAGGCTAACGGCTTTGAGGGCTAGGGTTAGGCTAACGGCTTTGAGGGCTAGGGTTAGGCTAACGGCTTTGAGGGCTAGGGTGAGGCTAACAGCTTTGAGGGCTAGGGTTAGGCTAACGGCTTTGAGGGCTAGGGTTAGGCTAACGGCTTTGAGGGCTAGGGTTAGGCTAACGGCTTTGAGGGCTAGGGTTAGGCTAACGGCTTTGAGGGCTAGGGTTAGGCTAACGGCTTTGAGGGCTAGGGTTAGGCTAACAGCTTTGAGGGCTAGGGTTAGGCTAACGGCTTTGAGGGCTAGGGTTAGGCTAACGGCTTTGAGGGCTAGGGTTAGGCTAACGGCTTTGAGGGCTAGGGTTCGGCTAACGGCTT
Organism: Micromesistius poutassou; assembly: GCF_964030765.1. Taxonomy (NCBI): domain Eukaryota; kingdom Metazoa; phylum Chordata; class Actinopteri; order Gadiformes; family Gadidae; genus Micromesistius; species Micromesistius poutassou. Next base: position 6,702 of record NW_028179081.1, on the reverse strand, counting down.
TGAGGGCTAGGGTTAGGCTAACGGCTTTGAGGGCTAGGGTTAGGCTAACGGCTTTGAGGGCTAGGGTTAGGCTAACAGCTTTGAGGGCTAGGGCTAGGCTAACGGCTTTGAGGGCTAGGGTTAGGCTAACGGCTTTGAGGGCTAGGGTTAGGCTAACGGCTTTCAGGGCTAGGGTTAGGCTAACGGCTTTGAGGGCTAGGGTTCGGCTAACGGCTTTGAGGGCTAGGGTTAGGCTAACGGCTTTGAGGGCTAGGGTTAGGCTAACGGCTTTGAGGGCTAGGGTTAGGCTAACGGCTTTGAGGGCTAGGGCTAGGCTAACGGCTTTGAGGGCTAGGGTTAGGCTAACGGCTTTGAGGGCTAGGGTTAGGCCAACCCTTTAGAACGGTCCCGGGCACGAGGTCCGGGCTGGCAGATTATTGACCAGGTTTGTAGGATAATGTGGACGTAGATCAGTGGTTTCCTAAAGCTTTCCTTGTACTTCATCATTCGATGATAAGGTTTTATGACCCATTCCGGATCAGAATGTTACCGTACAAAGTGTTTCTTAAGCATCTATTAGGAGCATGAATAGATAAGGGACTTTCTGGGCAAATATTTCCCCCTGAGTAATAATCATAAACGTGTAATAACGTCATAAACTTCACTTCACTATCACTTTTGAAGCACAACGTTTCAAAAAGAAATAGATAGAATAAATAACAAATAAGAAGGATATGGGAAATTGAACTTTGAAAAACTAACAGATCCATAATTGTGATGCAGATGTATAAAATACGTTTCACCTTGATAAAGTATTGCTCTATCTACTGATTGGAGCTACTTCATTTCAAACCATTCCTTCACAAGTCTACAAGCCCTGTTTCTAAAGTCTACAAGCCCTGTTTCTAAAGTCTACAAGCCCTGTTTTGAAAGGCTTTCTTTGGCCCAGTACTGACATTCTCAAAGATGCCACAGGAAAAACTCAAAAGGTTATTATATCATCTGAAAAAAGGTAGGTGTGAAATTAAGATAACATTAACATTAAATGTATTCCATTAGCAAACCAACAAACCAACCACAAACATTCTGAACGACCCTTTCATTCTCTCCGTGTTTTAATTGAGCACGGTTCGTTAAGCAACAGGTTCACATTCCCCCCTCTAAGGAAGGTAAATGATTATCTTACAATCACCTCTTAAAATCTCTGCTCTCCAAATGTAACCTCAATGACTCTGAAACATCAGGTCGCTTTATCTGAACCGTCGGCACTTAAGACTTAATAAATCGTATCCCTTCACTTACCTCGACGTCTGAATCCTGATGAGGCCCCGGCTAGTTCACCTCCTTGCTCACTGAGTGTGGACGTCAAGTGCGTTGCCACACTTTCTACTTGTAGGCTAAGGTGGGTTTACGATCAGGTCTGCTATCTTACCGTCAGGAAGTTGTCTTTATAAGCGCGTCTTTATGGCTTAAATCAAAATGCTTGAGTCACGCTTGGGTCAATGTTTGTCTGGGTTTTATGGTGAACACAACACTAACTTTCCTCTGGTATGTCGTGAAGAGTTCTTTAATTATACCGGTTCATCGCTCTCTCGGTTGTGCAACGCTACTATCAGCGAGGTCACCTGGTCTGTCAAATATAACAACAAGACGAGATTCAAATCCTACTTTTATATTCTTAATCAGCGAGTTCTGCTTCACGACGGCAAGCACAAACATTCATGTACACAGTATACATATGTTATGTATGTTATGTATGTTATGTATGTTAGCACTCACCTTGAAAATACACCAGGAACCATGACCCCACAAAGGCTGAATAAGACTAACTAAGAGTGAACAGATTTGAATAAACTATAAAATGGACATCTCAAATAGGGTTAAAACAAACCAACAAATCCAATCTCTCAGAGCCTTGCATTATTGATTCACCGGTCGTATCGCCACCAAGATCAAAGATTACATCAAAGTGATATAAATGACCACAGGCTTGTAGTGTTGTCGTTGTTATTCCATCCTTCACACAAAATGTACCGAAAAACCAAGTCCCCTACGCACACCGCTGCACCTTTATCAACACCCACAACACATGACACCTACTGGGTGCCTGACTGTGGCTCAGCCCTCAGCGAGCTGCTTACCTGTAAACGCTGTCTGTCTGTCTGCCTGTCTGCTGCTCACCTGTAAACGCTGTCTGTCTGTCTGCTGCTCACCTGTAAACGCTGTCTGTCTGTCTGTCTGTCTGCTGCTCACCTGTAAACGCTGTCTGTCTGTCTGTCTGCTGCTCACCTGTAAACGCAGTCTGTCTGTCTGCTGCTCACCTGTAAACGCTGTCTGTCTGTCTGTCTGCTGCTCACCTGTAAACGCTGTCTGTCTGTCTGTCTTTCTTCTGCTCACCTGTAAACGCTGTCTGTCTGTCTGTCTTTCTTTTGCTCACCTGTAAACGCTGTCTGTCTGTCTGCTGCTCACCTGTAAACGCTGTCTGTCTGTCTGTCTTTCTTCTGCTCACCTGTAAACGCTGTCTGTCTGTCTGTCTGTCTGCTGCTCACCTGTAAACACAACCTGTCTGTTCAAGGTGTCTGTCCGCTCTGAGCTGGTGACCCTGAAGGCTCCAGACGGGCCCAAGTCCCCCCCCCACCCCCCCCCCCCCCCCCCCACTCAATGACCGCTAATCAGACGACCTCGGCTTTCTGCAGCTCACTTTATTCTGTCGTACGCCCCCCCCCCCACCCCCCCCGCCCCCCTCCAGACACAGAGAATACACCCTCTGTGTTCGGGGGGGGGGGGGGAAGGAGAAATGGAAGTCTGAGAACGGACGGTATCATCACACTTTATTCCATAATTCATTAGACAGAAAGTTAACCTTTGCTCATCTCTGCGTATGGGCAGAAGGACTATACTTTAGCGCTGAGTCCCGGTTGGGGATGATGAGGTGAGTCCACAGGCAGATAAGGAGCCCCTGAGCGGCTCTCTCAGAACACAGACCGGTGGCCCTGGTCCTCCCGCCGTGAGGACACAGCGACCATGGGGGAGATCTTCTGCCAGATAGCGACGGGCGTCTGGAGACAAAACAGAGTCCGTGACGCCCCTTCACGTGACGGGACCTTCTGGGAAGAAGATAAGGAACATTCCTTTTGAGAAATTATTTACTAGTCTTCTACCTGTTTAGGAGAGCAAAAGTGAAACGATTGATCCTCTTACCAACATCCACACTAAGTATATAAGAGCAATAGCTTTAAAAAATACAGACCTGTCCAAAACACCCGCTCGCCCAGAGTCAGAACTGTGTCCATTAAAATTGGTAATAATAATAAATGTTAATAAATAAATGTTCCAATCGGTGATACAACATACAGTTTTTTTTAAACCTCTGTAACAATAGCAACTGTTTAAAATGTGTTGTATTTATGTAAAAGAACAAACTCACAAATGTTCACAAATACTCTTGATACTTTAAATAACTCTCAACTTTAACTACAGCCGTATTTGATCACCCTGATGACGTCATTCATTCTTCTCCGTCCGAGCAGCTGTCACAACACGCAGCATGCCCTCCGGGTCGGCGTCTCTTCATTCAGCCTTTATCACTTCTTTGCCTCCGTGGGTTTTGTGTCATATGTTCCCAAAAGATGGACACCAGCAGGTAAGTTGATACCTCATCTCCTGTGTGTGTGTGTGTGTGTGAATGTGTTTGTGTGTGTGTGTGTGTGTGTGTGTGCTTGGTTGTGTGTTTGCATATACCCACACACACTTTGTAAGTAAGTGTGTGTGGGTATATGAGTGTATGTGCGTATGCGGGCGTGCGTATGCGTATGTGCGTGTCTGCATGTGTATGTGAGTGTGTGTGTGAGCACGCGAGCGTGCATGCTTGCATGCTTGCGTGAACGTGTGTGCTCGGGGTGTGTGTGTGTGTGTGTGTGTGTGTGTGTGTGCGTGTCAGACGTCCACATCCACACACACAGCCCCATTGTTCTTCATGCAGCATGACGAGGCTTCATAAAACTTAATTAATACCCAGCTGCAACGGGAGCCGTCTCCTATGTGTCCAACACACAGCAAACAAACCAGTCCTTTTTACCGCGGTCCTCTATCTATGCTGTGTGTACACAAGGGCCCCGGGGCCCCCGGGGGCCCCCGCCACCACCGCCGGTGAGCATCCTATTGTCTCCCTTTGTGGCGGCGAGGCTGCAGGCCTCACGTCACGCAGCCTTTTAAAAGCTGTCCCGGTCTGCAGAGTGTGTGCCGGACGGGAAACGTCCGCCAGCGCCGCTCATTTGTCATCCGTTTGACGTCTGTCCGCACATCGATCAAGTTTGTCTGGAACTCTCTGGACGCGGCGGGAGGATGAGGGGGGTGGCTGCTCCCACGCTGCTCCTGCTGATCCTGATCAGCACCGGTAAGTGTCACTCTGAATGTCAAACGTGTTGATGTGTTGTGTGTGCGTTCCTTTAGATGCGGTCACTTAGGGAAGTGAAAAGTAAGTGTTCACCGCGTTGGATCCCTCCTCCTTGTTCTCCCTGGGACTGCTTGCTTGGTTTTGGGATTTGGACCTGCGATTACTCATGTGTGCGTGTGTGTGTGTCTGTGTCTAAGTGTGTGTGTGTGTGTGTGTGTGTGTGTGTGTGTGTGTGTGTGTGTGTGTCTGTAGGATATGAACCTGTGATTCCTTGTGTGTGCATGTGCATGTGTGTGTGTGTGTGTGTGTGTGTGTGTGTAGGTATGATATGAACCTGTGATTCCTTGTATGTGTTTGCGTGTGTGCGTGTGTCTATGTGTGTGCGTGTGCGTGTGTGTATGCACGCGTGCACTCGCCCTTGTGTGTGTGTGTGTGTGTATGGACATGCCCCTGTGATGGTGTGTGTTGCGGTTCTGTCCCCTGTTGACCGTGTTGTCCCCTGGTGTGTTCTCAGTGTGTGTGTGTGTGTGGTGGTGTGTGTCCCCTGGTGTGTTCTCAGTGTGTGTGTGTGTGATGGTGTGTGTCCCCTGGTGCGTTCTCAGTGTGTGTGTGTGTGATGGTGTGTGTCCCCTGGTGCGTTCTCAGTGTGTGTGTGTGATGGTGTGTGTCCCCTGGTGTGTTCTCAGTGTGTGTGTGTGATGGTGTGTGTCCCCTGCTGTGTTCTTAGTGTGTGTGTGTGTGACGGTGTGTGTCCCCTGGTGTGTTCTCAGTGTGTGTGTGTGTGTGGTGGTGTGTGTCCCCTGGTGTGTTCTCAGTGTGTGTGTGTGTGATGGTGTGTGTCCCCTGGTGCGTTCTCAGTGTGTGTGTGTGTGATGGTGTGTGTCCCCTGGTGCGTTCTCAGTGTGTGTGTGTGATGGTGTGTGTCCCCTGGTGTGTTCTCAGTGTGTGTGTGTGATGGTGTGTGTCCCCTGCTGTGTTCTTAGTGTGTGTGTGTGTGACGGTGTGTGTCCCCTGGTGTGTTCTCAGTGAAGGCGTCTGCCGGCTGTACGACTCGCCGCTGTCTGGCCCAGGCTCTGATCGACAGGAAGCTCCTGTCTCAGCCGCAGTCCGACGACTGCACACAGCGCCTGAAGGTGCCCTTCATCGAGTACCAGACGCTGTCCGTGGTGAGTGCCCACCCTTTGTTCTTCTACGTTCTTCATCCTGAAGCAGCACAGTAGCGACCCTTCTAAAAAACACACAACAAAGAACCGAGATGAGACACGTGTCGTTCCACCACAGGACACGATGAACCTGCGCTTCACCAGTAGGCTGAAGGCCCAAATGGTGAGTTTGATCTTTTGATGTATTTAATTAAAGATTTAAAGGAGGTATTTGAGGGCGGCATGGGGCTCAGGAGGTAGAGCGGGGGTCGGCTGGTCACCGGAAGGTCGCTGGTTCGATCCCCGGCTCTCCTCCTAGCTGTGAGTGTGGAGGTGTCCCTGAGCGAGACGCCCTCACCCTGACTGCTCCTCCTGACCCGCTGGCTGTCGCCCTGCGTGGCTGACTCCGCCGCCGTCGGTGTGTGAATGAATGTGTGAATGAATGTGTGAATGTGTGAATGTGTGAATGTGTGAATGTGTGAAAGAATGTCTGAATGTCGGGCAGTGTTGTAAAGCGTTTTGAGCGGCCGCTGGTTAAGAAAAGCGCTGTGTAAACGCAGTCCCCATTTAACATTACTTAAAAAATATAAATAAAGCAGGAATTCAAACCCAGACAAACTTAACGCCGTCCGACCCGATCAGGAATGGACCGATCCGGAGATGGCGTGGAACCGCTCCGAGTACGACCATGAGATGGTGGTCCTGCCGGTGGACAAAGTGTGGACCCCAGAGCTCATGGTGACCAACTCGTGAGTCCTGACCAGGGATCGGCCGATTTTTATTTTTATTTTTTTCGTCAGCCTTAGCCGATGCTTAACCGATACGCCGATTCCGATTTTCTTGAGCCGATATTCGGAGCCTATACTGCTTTTTGCTCCTGCAATTTACATCATAAAAATGACACAATGATGACACAACAAATGTTACAAGTCTCAATTTAAAAAAGGAACATTTATTGAACTGTCTGTAAATCACACTGGGGGAAAAAAAAAACAATAATAAAAAAAAAATCTGCGAAAAAAATCGTCCGATATATATCGGACGATCACTAGACCTCCAGACCCTCCTCAACGCCAAACGACCCACAGCAGGACCCCCTCTGACCTCAGGGCTCAATCCTCATTTGGGTTAAGGGCTAAGGGCCAAGACGTAGGGCTATACGCAGCCCCTTGAAATGAAGCTTCC
>NW_028179082.1:0-21339 GCF_964030765.1 Micromesistius poutassou | reverse complement strand
TGTGTGTGTGTGTGTGTGTTGGTACAGGGCTGTGTGTTTTTTGTCTGTGGACTGGACGGCGAGCTGCGTTTCCGCGGCCGGCGTTTGGGGGCTCAGGTGGCCGGTGTGTTTGTAACTGAGTAACCGAGCGCCCGGGGCTTGGCTGTTGTGGCGGTTGTGAACGTGACTCAAGCAGGCTGAAGTTTGACAGACGAGAGTCGGTGAGAGTCGGGGGGGGTTCCAGCACGACCAACACAGCAAACGGAAATCACCGCGTGTTTTTGAATTTCAGGTTGTAAATGTGAAAGTCGAATTGCCGTCTGTCTGGCTCAGTTTCGGTTTGTCCCCCCCCCCCCCCCCATTCTCGTTCAGACCGAGACGGACCCACCTGTCGTGTTGAAACAGTTTGTGTTGTGCAACGGTAAAAGAAGGACACATGGCCTGTGAGGCAGAGCTGCATTTGTTTTGTTTTGATTTGAGGTCTTTTCCGCTCAATGTGTCTGTTTGATTATGGTCCTTTGGGATCGGAGAAACATTGTTGCCTATTTGTGTTCTTTGATGCCTGTTGATCTGTGCTCTTAGCATCAAGATAGGGGCGTTATGTAGGCCAGGATCAATTCTGTGTGTGTGTTTGTGTTTGTGTGGTTTGCTATTCGATTTTTCAGATTTAATCTCTGCTCTGTGTGTTTCAGTACATGTGTTAGTGAGTAGTACACGTGTTAGTGAGTACTCTCAGCGCAGTGCTTGTTTGTGTGTGCGGGCCAGTGTGTGCGGGCCAGTGTGTGTGTGTGTGTGCGTGTGTGGGTGTTCTCTGGTCTACTGATATTAATCACTACATATATAAATCATTTTTTTCACACTTTTTTTCATGTTGTGAAATTGATAATAATAATGTGTTTCTGTTTCCACCACATTCTATATTTAAGGTATATATATATATATATATATATATATATATAGGTATAGGTATAAGGGTTATATGCCGGGTCGAAACATATGGAAATAAAATTGAAACAATGGCATGAACAGTTTCTATTTAATTAGAATATAATTAAAAAAAAATGTTTCCAAGGAGATATATCAGACAGTAGATCCAGCACTGATTCCCCGGTGTTTGTGCTGCACCTGCTTCACTGCTTTAAACGAGCCTATTTTCTATGGTGTGTGCTTGGGTTTGTGTGTGAGCATATGCATATGTGCGTGCGTGCGTGTGTGTGTGTGTAGGATCTATATTAAAGGGGTCTCCTGTGGGCCGTGTATCCTGTGTTCATCTAGCATAAAGTGTTTGAGACCCAGAGACGAGGTGTGTTTATGCCGCTCGAAATCACAGAGCCATTAAAGGGTAGCGAACGCAATATCAGATTTTTATTTTAATCCCAGTGTCCGAATTCGAGCTGAAATAGGGGGTTCATCACTTGCACTTTAAAGAGCTGCACATTTAAACACACACAGACAGACAGACAGACAGACCAGAGAGACAAACAGACAGACCAGAGAGTCAAACGGACACACACATGAGCACACGGACACTCGCATAAACCCACACACATGAGGACGCACACACACAAACACACGCATTAGGACACACACACACACAAATTCTGATGTCGACACACAGGCACACAGAAGCACTCTATCTATCTCGGCCTCTCTCTCTTTCTTAAACACACCGCACCACACTATCGCACTTTCTCTCACTGTCTCACTTTCCCTCTCCCCCTCGCACATGTTCTCTCTCTCTCTCACACACACACACACACGCACGCACGCACACACACACACACACACACACACACACACACACACACACACACACACACACACACACACACACACACACACACACACACACACACACACACACACACACACACACACACAGAGGCTTTTGTAGTGCATGCAGATGGGTCATGGTCATGCATAAAGATGAGTGCTGAAGCACGCGTGTGCATGCATCCATGTTGGCCCCAAGTGGACGCTAAGCGTTTCCCCTCCGCTCACCTAGCAGATCCCCGTCTCTTTGACTAGCAGTGAGCCGTCAACTTCACAACATGACAGCACGCATTCAACCGCTAGATATTAAGAAGCAGATACCTAAATAAGTGAAATGAAAGAAGGGAAAGTCCCCCTCTACGATGCAGTCTGAACGTCTCTGCTGAGTAAGTTAAGAATGACGAGATTGAAGACGACCTGTCTGTCGAGAGAAGTTCAAATGAGATAATCAATGTATAGAAATAAAAAAAAAACACACTTGACTTAAGTAAAGAGAAGACTTTATGATGACGAATGTCGACCTGATTGTTTGACCAAGCAAGAATGACTCATGGCGTTTTTAAAGCCAGGAGAGGAGCATCAACGTCTGGGGTGTGCATGGCCCTTATCTGCTCCGGGCTGGAGACCCACAGGCACTCCCTCTTAACTCCCAAATCTCGCTTGATCCAGGACAGCAACTAGACAGTCAAAAGGGGGGGGGGGGGGGGGGTACTATGTTCAATCCCCAATGTCCACCGCCCATCCATGAGCATGATGAGCGTACGAATGAATGTATTAGAATTCACTCACTCTTAAGTCGCTTAAGGATGAAAGTGTCAGCTGGATGACTAGCACTAGAATCGTGCATAGAAAAGTTAGATTGCATCAATCCACTCCACTCTCCGACTGCTCTTGTGTATATCCTTGTACAGATATTGTGATTGGTACTAATCTCGCTGTTCTCAGCGGATGTCTGTTGCGTCATGCGGTCTCCCCTTGAGGGCTGGAGAATACACTGAGGGGTAATGAACCGCTGTTTGAATATTTGGTTATTTCGAACGTGTTTTAAAGGCAGAAGGAACTTGGCGGGGGGGGGGGGGGGCAGCAGTTAAGAGTTCTGTGTGAAGATAGTGGCCGCGTTAGAGGCCATGTGATATTTCGGAATTATGAACAGCAGCTTTTTTTCCCACAGAATTCTTGCTCCGCGACTCTAAGTCTCTAAGTCCATAAGCATGTGCAGTGATGTGTAAACACAGGATTGAAACTTTTGTTTTGTTTGTGTGTGTGGGCACTGTTGGAGAATGCAGCCGGGTTAGTACATATGCGCTTATGGTTTGGTTGGATGACACAAAGACACTGTTATGAGTCCTGCTGAACGCTCGTTTGGGATATAGTGAGTGTCAATGGATGGCCAACTGCCACCCACTGCTAGAGGAGGTGAGTTAAACTAAAAACCCAGAGGGTTTATATCTCGACGTAGACAGTGTCAACAATTAACCTTGGGTCTTAACAAACTGGACAAATCCTTGAAGGCACACACTCACACATGTGCACACACACATAGCAAGTTCATTACAGGAGGCCAGAGACCGGATCTATAAATCAAAGTGTGTAAATAAGCGTGTTTTTTTTTCTTCCTGTTCAGCGGTTACTTGTTACCATGGTTACCTGTAGCACATCTCAAGGGTTGCCCAGTACATTATGAAGTGTCTGTGCACATGTTAAAGGGAGTGTGTGTGTGTGTATCTGTTTGCATTTGAGGGAGTGTGTGTTGTGTGTTTGACAGAGGGAGTGTGCATGTGTGTGTGTGTGTGTGTGCTTGTGTATGTGTGTGCCTATATGTAGTGTGACAGTTGACAATAAGCAGAAGGAGTGTGTCTAATTCCTGGTATTTCATCATTTCCATTGTATGTTTTCCAGACCTGTGGGTTGAATGGTATTCAACTGGCTAGTACCCAGAACAAATTAATCATAGCCCTCAAACAGGTCGGCTTTATCTTCTAAAAAGCCTCAATTGAACAAATTGTTTAATGCACAACCAAATGTTTTGAAGACATTTAGATTTTTTTTTCTGTGTCTGTCTTGGTTTCTGTGCAATTGCGTTAGTGATTGACATTTAAGTTTTCTTACTAGGAGATATCAGCCTACCTCAGACAGCACTCCGCAACCATTATCTCAGCATTCACCCCCGTTACAACTCTGACTTATTCTGTAGCACACACTTATTATTGCCATTATTTATGCTTTTCTTTATTACTCTGGTGCACTAGAGATACCTACAAGCTCATTTTCATCTGTATTCCCTGAGCGGGAGTAGTTAATACCACAAACCGTATCAATACATGAGGCATAAACCGAGCAACCATACAATCATACAAAGGAAATACTATTGCAAACTAAATACACGTACATTTGATATGGTTAACCAGATACATGGTAGGCTGTCGGCTCCACAGCCGAACACACCTCTTTCTGCCCTTTCCAGTTGATTAAGTCTATAGTTGATCGAGAGCCGATTGAGAGATGGTTTAACTGGGATCATAACTGGGAGGTTGACAGGTCGATACCTGACTTCCTCGCAGAGTTTCAGTACAGCCTTTCTCAAAAGGGTGATTTCACCCTAGAGGATTAGAAAGTAACTTATTTGAAATGTTAATATCACATGTACATTTCTTTTCTTTTTTTCCTCCCCTCCCCCCCCCCCCCCCGCCCGCAGAGCGCCAGGTCCCTGGCGGTGTGACGGCGGGCAGCGGGGGCGTCGGCGTGGCGACGCCGGCACCCATGGCAGCGGGGGCCATCAGCCGGGAGCTGGCGGACCTGCGGCCCCTGGCTCAGTTCCCAGAGGAGATCGCCTGCATCCTGACCCAGCAGGAGCAGGAGCTGTACCAGAGGGTGAGGGCCCCCCCCGGGGGCCTCCTGCACACACACACACGCACCGATAATAACGGTCAAAAGGGCCGAGGCTCGGCGTGGAGACGGATACGCACGTGTTTTAATTGTTATTATTTATATTTATTCAAACTCTGAACTCTAAATATAACACTAAATATAATATAGGTGATTAAATGATACTTGAGTGCTGTGTCTTCATCTGTTAAAGTCATTTGAATTCAATACATAATAATACATGGGCACCCTGAGTCACTCGGGCAGCAGTGGGGGCCGGACGTCCTGTTAGGGGGGTGTGTGTGTGTGTGTGTGTGTGTGTGTGTGTGTGTGTGTGTGTGTGTGTGTGTGTGTGTGTGTGTGTGTGTGTGTGTGTGTGTGTGTGTGTGTGTGTGTGTGTGTGTGGGGCGCATCAATACTAATAACATTTCAGAATGAAACGGATAATCGGATAACGATAGCGCGGAACGATCGGGCAAACGTAATAGCGCAACGATAAACTCTAATAATCCCAGAAGGGAAATGCGGGTGTCACAGCACAGAATTACAGGACGGTAAAATAATTACAAAGAAACATTTCATTTAAAGCGTATGCAAAACATTGAAGAGAGCCTGCTAAACATATCTCTCTATACACTACATGAGTAAAGACAGGCAATGAAGTGTAGAGCCAGACACTGCTGCCTATATTCAACTCCTCCTGGGTTCACATGCCCCCACCAGAAGGGTTCACATCTCTCAGTCTATGCACCCCCCCCCCCCCCCCTCCCCCAACACCTATTAGGTTACATCCTTGGCCATAACTCATCCTATAACCAGCCTTGTTATGCTGGCCACACGCACACAAACGCACACTTGCACGCACAAATGCACCAACGCACACTACGTGACTTACACACTGCTGTAGTCGATGAGTGCAATAAATGGGTTAAATAAATAGAGCAGGTTGACTGAACCAACCCACGTTTAGGTTGTGGGTTATATAATGACACCTTCCATCCGTTAATGAATCCATTAATGATTCCGTTCATCCATCATTCGTTCATTCATTCATCCCATCCCCATGCATCCAGGTGTTTCCGCTGGACTACCTGTGTTTCCTGACCCGGGACCTGGGGGGTACTGAGGGTCAGACCAAGCGGCACCCCAGCCTCAAGGCCTCGCTGTCGGCCCCTCCCTCCTCTACCCACAATGCTCAGCGCCGCAACGCCGTGGAGGACCTGGTGGCCCGCTTCAACGAGGTGAGAGGCGGGAGGGGGAGGGAGAGAATAAGTCCATTTTTTGATTGTAGTTGGATTATATGTAAAAAATTTAATTAATTACCCATGCGAATAAAGCCCTTTTGAATTGTACTTTTTATCTGAGGGCACGAGTGAGGGGAAAGAGCATCATCTGAAGATGGGCTCGTATTTAAACCTCATATTCTCGAATGCTTCAGGGGAGGAGAGCTGTGTGTAATCTGTCAATCAATAATATTCAACCATTTAAAATAACTAACCTAATAGTTAACTATTTTTCGATTCATTCAACTCAAGAGAAATAGAGTTGTTAATCCGCTCTCTGGCTGCGGATGAAAGCTTATGCAGTCGTACGTCTCATGACCTCCACCTTCGCGGCTAGCCATCTCAGAAGGTGGGGGCCGATCTCTATGTAGGACGCTAATATGCTAATGCTATTGGCTTAGTTGCAGCCTTCCCTCGCTGAGGGAGAGGGAGCTTGTTTACTGTATTTGGTATGGCGCTCGTAAAGTATGCATGTAACCAATGCTGCATAAATACAAAAACGCTCTCACACACACGCACACACACACACACACACACACACACACCCCAACACACAAACACACACACCAACACACAAACACACACACCAACACACACAACACCATGCACACACACACACACACACACACACACACACACACACACACACACACACACACACACACACACACACACACACACACACACATACATTCTGTGACGAGGCTGTGGCAGTTTGTTGGCTAACTTAACACACTAAACGTTGCGCCATGCAGAGCCTTTAATGCAGACTGACTTTGAGAATAAACATTGAGAATGCTTAAATACTGATAGAGACGGGGAGATTGAGAGAGAGGGGGCGGGGGAGACACAAACAGACAGGGAGAGAGAGGGAGAGATGATGATGTCATATGTATGTTGTGTTCCGTTTAACATCAGCTGGCTTTCATTTAAGTCACATCTAAAATGTGCATAGTGTCCATATATGGGCATAGTGGAGCCAAAGACTGATGACAGCTCCCTAGATGGGGGACACTGATTGGCCAGAAATAGGAGGTGTTCAGTGAAGAAAACATTCTTGCACACAAACAATCAAACCAACAAACTTGTGCCACCTGTAAAGTGGACACTTTGGTCGTCCTTTTATCAGTTTATTTGACTGCAAAGCAATTAATGACAAAACAGCAGGGTGGGGTTGAGTTTGAGTTGATATCTCCTGTATGTTTACTGACAAACACTTCCTTTGGAGACATTCTTTCTGATAAGATATAAATGTCTCAACAATCACATATTCAAAGTAGTATGTTGTTCATATTCCATACTATGACTAACAACGTTACTACATAACATTAGAAATAATGTTAAAGCCGTAACCTTTTACATATAGAAGACAAATAACTTTAAAATCAACTGGAAAGGGCAGAAAGATGTGTGTTCGGCTGTGGAGCTAACAGCCTACCATGTATCTGGTTAACCATATCAAATGTACGTGTATTTAGAAAAAAAAAAAGACGGAAATAAAAACTGTGTTGCATTAAAAACGAAAACTTTACTGTGACCGAAATACAGGACTGTCATTTATACTTAAAAGAAAACGTAACACTTGGTACAATTAGAACAAAAGCAAAAACAAAAAAATTAAATAGAAATAAAAAATGGAAATGATGAAAAACTGTAAAAATAAAAAAAGAATACATTTTAAATACAATTAAAATAGAAAAGATCTAACCTGAAATCAGTAGTTGGGAAGTGTATGTGTGTGTGTGTGTGTGTGTGTGTGTGTGTGTGTGTGTGTGTGTGTGTGTGTGTGTGTGTGTGTGTGTGTTGGGTAATGCGGTCCCCATGCGAGGTAGTACACTGTGTACTCACAGTGTGAAGAGGGGAAGAATTCTTGGGTGACCTCAGTTATGTAATGTCCTGCATCTAAGGGGGGGTTCACACACACACACACACACACACACACACACACACACACACACACACACACACACACACACACACACACACACACACACAGGGCTGGATCAAAGAGATGCCATCTTGATGCTCAGCTGTGCGGGTGTGTTTGATGGGCGTCCATGTTGTGATGTGTTGTGTCATCACCTGTTCGATTTATAGTGCTGTTTGTTCTGGGGCCCTAACTCATTACATAGATGTTTTCTTCATCCCCATCTCTTTTCTTTTTCTCTGCTCTCTCCTTCTCCCGTGTCCGTTCTTCTCTTAATCCGCTGCTTCTCGCTCTCCTTTCTGTTTCTGTTTCTCTCCCTCTCTCATTCTCTTCCATTCTGACACTAGTCACATGACACTCTTTCTCATCTTTCTCATCTTTCTTATCTTACCTCTCCCTCACACTCTCTTTCTGTCTCTTTCTCTCTCTTCCTACAATCTACTGGCATCTCTCTCTCTTCCTACAATCTACTGGTATCTCTCTCTTCCTACAATCTACTGGTATCTCTCTCTTTCTACAATCTACTGGTATCTCTTCTGTAGTTCCTCTTGTCAAACCACTAATGCCTACATGCCTTGATGTTCCCCGCTCCGCTATGTTCCCCACTCCGCTATATTCCCCGCTAAGCTATGTACTTTGCTATGCCATGTTCCCCGCTCTGCTATGTACCTTGCCCAGTGCCAGCAGTGCACGTTCTGCTTCCGATGGACTGAGCGCTCCTAAACCATGGCGGTAACTCTAGCGACAGACGGAAAGCTCTAGAATGATTTGTCGTAACCGTAGCTACCCAGCACCTGGCAGAAGTGCTGTGTCTGTCAGGACAGACAGGGAGAATAGCTAAGAGCAGAGCTGACATGCACACACACACGCCCAGACACACACACACGCCCTGTCACCCACACCCGAGTCTTGAGTCTTGAGTCTTGAGTCTTGAGTCTTGAGTGTGTGTGTGTGTGTGTGTGTGTGTGTGTGTGTGTGTGTGTGTGTGTGTGTGTGTGTGTGTGTGTGTGTGTGTGTGTGTGTGTGTGTGTGTGTGTGTGTGTGTGTGTGTGTGTGAAAAATGGGTGTGTGTTTGTGTGTGCCAACTGCTATGACCTGTGCCCTGTGCAAGGCAGCTTTGGAGGTATTTATGTCTGGGGTTAAACAAATGCATTCATTTTACTTTGATTAAAGCAACACACAAAAACACACACAAACACTTCTGAACATGCACTTCCTACAGTCTAATAGTTTAGACTGTAGGAAGCACTCAATACTTATGTAATGGTATTTAATAATATATTAAGAGTATTAGTATTTAGCATGATTGCGTGCACATTTCAGGCAGTGTACCATTGGATTTGTGGCTGAGCTGTATTATATTGGTAGTATTATGCCCAATGCTTACATATTTTAGGTAGTGTTCTACTGGATTCTTAGCTAACCGGTATCGTATAATTTGTATCAAGCACAGTACTAAAATATTCTAGGCAATGTTTTGGGGTTTTGAAGCGGTCTGGTTGCAGGCTTATACCAGCACTATGTTTAGAAGAAGCTTCATGTAGTAGCTCATAAACATGCTAATCTGCATGTATATTTGTGGGGTACCCGCTGTAGCTGTGTGTACTCTAGTGTGTGTTTGTGTGTGTGTGTGTGTGTGTGTGTGCGCGTGTGCGCAGTGTTGTGTTCTGGATGTACGCAGAGTATCTGGCCTCTGTCTTTGTATTTCTTCGAAGGCCAATACCCTGTTGGATTAGAGTGGGTCTGTGTGTGTGTGTGTGTGTGTGTGTGTGTTGTAACAGCATAGCGGCGGTGGCTTTCTCCTGGCTGAACACCGTGTTTGGCCTTGCCGTGAGCCCAAGAAATATTCCAGGGCTGATATGGGCAGGTCTGAAAGAGCTGTTGGTTTTCAAATGTTCAATGTAGAAAATCGACCCTACAGAATGAACCTACTACTAGTGCTACTTACCTCCCTACCTTGCTACCTTCCTTACTACGGACCTACTTACCTATATCTCAACCCGCCACCCTATCCTACCTACATTTTATCTGTTGTTCTGTTTTATATAGTAGTGTTTCTGTTTCTCCTCTGAATGGTGGATGTATATTGATGAACTGAGCATTCAGGATCTGACCGGTGACAGCATGCAGAGGTCAGTCCTATTCACTGGCTCTGTGTTGGAGGACCTGAGCTGCTGAGGTCTTAATTGTTTACTATTTTACTATTTAGTTATTTAGCCGTTGCTAAGAGCAACAGGTAAGAGTGACTCACGGGTTTTAGTGTTTCCCCTCTCAGGGGGGGACATAGAATCAGAGTGTCCGTTATAGCCTCCTGGTGTCCGGGTATAACTGTTGCACTTTTGGATCGTACTTTTAAGGATGTACGTGGAACCCATGTCACACATGCTGGCTTTCCCTGCATGGTTCCGGAAGATTTCTGGCGTGGGGTCATGAGGCATTGGGACCAGTGATCGATATACCGGGTGATCTGCACCCCGCAATTTGCCTGCTCCAGACCTAGTTATATTTCTGGATCTCTGCTGGTTCGTCTGTGTTGGAAAAGAAAGCAGTCACCTTGGCCGGAGAGGCACTGAAGGATTGTCTTGACATTTTCACGTGGAGCAAGCAAACCAATCATAAAACTCTGCTGAGGACGTGTTTGAATCCGCGACTGTTTAACTTAACGTGCCACTGCTTCTTTCGTGATCCCGTTACAACATCAGTTCAGCTTCTTTTGTTTGCCGACAAGCTCCTTTTTTTTCAAGAACGGCTGGAAGCGCAACCGGTTCTGAAATATGGGGGCTCTGCTCGGTCCGCTAGCACCACGGAGGCTGGCGTCTACAAGTGTCGCCTTACCGCCATGGCGCCATCTGCTGGACTGGCCCCTCTGACGGCATTGCCAGGCCATGTGTGAACGGGCGCATGGCAGTCACTTTCCAGAACGTAGCTGCATGTGTGAATGGTGAAAACCACAAGCGGTGCCTGAAAGGTCATCCCGGTGATTGACTGGGAGCCATGTGTGAAAGGGGCTTAGCCTTGCAAGTACTGGACAAGGGGCGCCTCATTTCTAGTAAGAGAGAGTCCTGCGTCATACGTGTGTTGTTGGAAAAAACGGTCTGCAACAATAGCATGAACCAATGATGTAAGCTGTCCCAACTTTTCTCTGTTATGAGGCGTCACTCTCTTATAGTATAAAACTGCACACCTTACGGCCCCTGTTTAAGGAGCAGGTAGGGCTCAGGGCATCCTGATCTAGGATGCCTATAGGGCTCCACTGTGGGCACAGAGGGGTACTGAAGATCTGTCCCCTCCCTCCGCCTCCCCAGGTGAGCTCGTGGGTGACGTGGCTGGTGCTGACGGCCAGCTCCATGGAGGAGAAGAGGGAGGTGTTCTCCTACCTGGTGCACACCGCCCGCTGCTGCTGGAACATGGGCAACTACAATGCCGTCATGGAGTTCCTGGCCGGGCTGCGGTGAGGTGGCCGTTGTCTGCCTAACAACATGTCTTGTCGTGTGTTCGTGTGTCATGTGGAGGCCCGGAGGACTGGCTGGTGACAGCGTTCTCAGCGAATGGGGATTATTTAATACACCAATAGGGATACATGCAAACACGTGCGCAGATAGACAAACACACGCCGCAGACACATTATGCATCTACATGCATGGACATTATTGTACATTGTACTGACATTATGTACAGACAAGGAAATCCTGCACGCACGCACGCACGCACACACGCACGCACGCACGCACACACACACACACACACACGCTCTCGCCTCATGACACCCACTTTGTGTTTGATATAATAATAAATGTATCATTATACGCTTGAACACAGCTTGAAAAGATTTGAATACTATTTTTCAATTGTGTGTGTGTGTGTGTGTGTGTGTGTGTGTGTGTGCTGCAGCTCTCGCAAGGTGCTGAAGATGTGGCAGTTCATGGAGCAGGCGGACATTGAGACCATGCGGGGGCTAAAGGACGCCATGGCCCAGCACGAGTCCTCCGCCGAGTACAAGAAGCTGCTCACCAGAGCACTCAATATCCCAGGATGCAAGGTGGCTCTTACCCTGACCCTTGACCCCAACCCGAGCCAGCCATCATGTCGTTTATTTTAAAGATCTGCATACGATATACTGCATTATTACTCTATTATCTGTCCACTGCAACAAAATCTCCTTTGTTTGTTTGTCTGTTGGTTTGTCTGTTTTCTTGCGTTTTTTTTGTTTGTTTGTTTGTCTAAAGAAACTTTGAGAACGTGAATAAATACCTAGAGGACATATTTCTCATGATCTTTAAGTTCCTATTCTCCTGTGTGCCTAGCTCTTTAACTAACTGTGTGTGTGTGTGTGTGTGTGTGTGTTTGTGTGTGTGTGTGTGTGTGTGTGTGTGTGTGTGTCTGTGTGTCTGTCTGTCTGTCTGTCTGTCTGTCTGTCTGTCAGGTGGTTCCGTTCTGCGGCGTCTTCCTGAAGGAGCTGAGCGACGCTCTGGACGGGACCGCCAGCATCATCAGCCTCAAAGCCCCGCTGGAAAATACAGACACAGACTCACTGGAGGTAAACACACACACACACGCACACACGCACACACACACACGCACACACACACACACACACACACACACACACACACACGATGACTGAACTCTGGTGTCAGTCGTCAATGTTTGGTTGATTTTCTTCTTCCTGTGCGTGTCAGTTTGTGTCGGACTACCATGGCCAGCAGCATTTCATGTCCCGCTCTGGTCCCGACGGCCTGCACGTCCCGGAGAAGGAGGCCACCGTCAGCAACATCCTGCAGATCATCCGGTATGCCATCCTCCCCACTACCCCCCTCACCCTCCAACTCCTTCACCCCAGGCGCTCAGCGGGGAGACGTTATAGAAGCTTAGATTCACACAGGCTCTGTTCACCTGAAACCACCTGGATAGTCGCATCTCATCCCTTCAGCCCTTCTCTCTCTCTGTCCCTCACGGTCTCCCTCTCTCTCCCTGCCTCTTTCTCTCTCTCTCTCTCTCTCTCTCTGTCACTCTCTCGTCCCTCACTCAATTGAGTTGTTTCTGTGTATCCTCACCATGGCAATGCTGAGATACATAGAAAATAATTGTTATGTCCTTATGACTTTGGGGATGGAACCTGACCGTTAGTCAAACGTCCCACTAGAGACTGTCCACTAGCCATCTTAATGGTTTGTTCTCTGTCCTGCGCAGGTCCTGTAACCGTAGTCTGGAGGCGGATGATTCGGATGAAACGACCAGTCACAGCCCTTCCTCGGTGGCCCCGCCCCCGGCCTCCCGGAACAACTCGTTCAGGGAGCGAAGCTACAATCCGTTAGTATTAACGTCATCTTCTGTGCTTACGCTTATTTGGACTTTAGACTATTAGATTAATAGGGCTTCATCACAGAGGAGTAATAGGGTGGAGAACAGTTGTTATTTAGACTTGGATAGAGACTATATATTCGATACTCTCAGATCTGTGTATGATTGGGAAAGGACAAGGATTAAGTTCATTTTTATTTTAATTACTTTCATCCGACGAGGTAGGCTCCAGCATTCAGTGACCCTGATTGGCCACTGAATGCCAAAATTTATATTTGAATGCATTAAAAAAAAAAGGTTCCTTTCTGAAAAAAGGTTGCCTATTTTAATGTTTGACAGACGTAAGCAAGCAGAGCTTACCCTGTTTTCTCTGTCGTTGGACGTTCCATCGGTTTGTGACAGAACCACATGCTCTGTCTGGCCAAGTCCTTTAGCACGCTGCTGTACGAACATACAGTGGAGACGTAAGGACACACACATGCACGCGCACACGCACACACACAAAGACGCGTGCACACATATGCACACGCACACAGTCAAGTTTATTTGTGTAGCCATTTCCATAATTATGCTTTCAAAGGACTTGACATGCACCATAAATGGCGCATTTCCACTGGAGGGTGCGGGTCGGTTCAGTCTGCAAAGGTGCTGCACGGGTCGCGTTTCCACCACCAAAAGTGGGCGTGATCCGGACTGAGCTGTATTGAGCCGTACTCGTCTCGCAGTACTCCTCCGTTGGGGTACCGAGACGCCTGAAAGGGTGCTGGCAAGTTTGAGCTACACACGCAGTCTGTTGATTGGTCGACAGAATCGTCCCTTCTGTGTGACAGCGGGATAATAAACAAACACAGTACCCGCGAGGTATTTGTGGACAACAGCGAAAGCTTTGTTTATTGAAGAAAATGTCTCGCAAAAGTTTGCCGTCCTTCTTGGACGTCCTACATTGTTGCTCTTTGTTCACTTTCAGCCAATTTTAGCATGCATAACATATGACACATTTGAGTTCTGGGGACCATGACCGCATAACCATTTAAAATATATGTCAGATTTTGCTGCTTTTTCTCTTTACTACACTACCCATAAACCTTGGCAGTTGTACAGGCTCCCACTAGCCCAGTAGTAGTCTTTACAGTCAATCTTCTACTTGTACTTGTACTAAAAATATAATGAAGTACAATCAAAAATTAAATGTGGCTCCAAGCTGCATCACATTGGTGAGGACTACCCAGCACCGCACAAAAAATATACTAAAACACATCGTTATTATGAATGCAAAGTTTCATCAGTAGTACAATGTTCTAGAAGGTTTCAAAGATCACCTGATAGATACTCGTTTGACTTTCGATTTTATTTTAAGGGCTCGGTCTAGAATATAGATGCTAAATTGCACATGATTCCTGGTAAGCTCACACACCATATTTTATTAATCATTCGTTTTTGCATTCTTTTTTTATTGCAATTTGCGGTGGGATCCAATATGGATGCCAAGATAGCTGCGAGACATAATTTGACTCTTCGATTTTTTCCACCTGAATTTCCATGATCCACTTTGCTCATGGCAGCACAGACGCCTCGTGTTCCTGTCTGTGGTGGATCTTTGCATGGCTCCCCCTAATTACCCTTCATAAGACACAACCTAATGGATTAATACAGGAATACATTCTCAGACTGTTATCCTGAGGAAGCAGTGGTTTAAATAAACAACCGGGAGAAACAACACATACCCTGCCTGGGCTTTCCTGCCGGGACAGGAAACATTAAGAGTCCTGTTAGATCTCAGCATGCTGCTGTCCGCCGATGGCGCCATTTTAGATCCACCTCATTTGTTGTGCTGAACATTTTTGCCGGTTGGTTGATTTAAACGTGACGAGGTGTCATCAACAAGGTAGTCTGAGGACAGAGGATCGAACCCAGAACCCTTCGGATAGGTGTTGATCATCCTTTAACTTCCTGCTCCTCTCACATCCTGCTTTCTTCTCTTTCCCCTCCTCCTCCTCCTCCTCCTCCTCTTCCTCACCGTAGTTCCCGCTCTTCCAAGGTAGCCCCTGAAGCCATTCGGGTCTTGTAAGTGGTCTGGAGGCAACGCAGGAGATGTTCACTAGTGCACTTCATGAGAAGAATCTTGACTATGTTAACAATGAATGGTATTTAAGGCATGACTAACCAAGCAATGCAGTTCAAACAGTTAAGACAATAATGAAGAACATGCTTTATTTAGTACTAAAGGTACACTACAAAGTGCTTTAACAAATAAATGACTCCAAATACTCATATTTGAGGTAGGGAAACATTAACTAGGGGATAGAAACAGAGGGAGGGATCGAGAAATCAAATGAACAGATGAACAGAAACAGATATAAGTTACAAATACAACTCAAAGCTGTTTTAAAGTGTAGGCTGTATCTATGCACTACAGTATGGTTCAGGTTGTCCCCGTTCTGTCTCGTAAACACCTCCCTGCAAACCGAAAGCCTCTAACCTATTCATGGGTTACCGGGATCCCTGTACAGGAAGACGCTCCGGAATCCATTAACGGTCTGGCCCAGCGTTTCCGAATGACCCGTTTGAATGAGTGGATTAGCTCGTTAACGCTGATGACGCTTTAATTCGACTTGTCACTCCGAGAATGGCTGGAGGTGAAACTTGAAGTGGATTGTGTTCCAACATGGAATGTGTTTGATACGAGATGGGGTGTTTTGTACTGGCCCTCATGAAGAATGCATGGGTGGTCTGACTGGAGGTCTAACTCTTACATCTCTCTCTCTCTCTCTCTCGCTCTCTCTCGCTCTCTCTCTCTCTCTCTCGCCCTCCAGGTTCACGGTGGGGGATGTGTCTGATGTGGAGGCGGAGCCGTGCCTGGAGGCGGGGGGGAAGGAGGTGGAGTTCCAGGGAACCGAGGAAACCCACCCGGCCTTCGGCCACAACACGGAGATCATACCCTGGTAACACATACACACACACAACATTTACACACACACTCTAACTTATGCACACACGCACACACACTCACGCACACAGAAGCACACACATTTACACTTAGACACACACACACATATACATATATGTGTGCATATGCACTAACATAGATACGCACTCCTCTGCAGGTATGTGCTGTCCCTGCAGCCCGACGTCCATCAGTTCCTGCTGCAGGGCGCTACAGTGATCCACTACGACCAGGACAGCCACCTCAGTGCCCGCTGCCTCCTCACACTGCAGCCTGACAACACCACCCTCACCTGGGGTAAGAGCCACAGGAAGGCCCCCTCTGAGAACCACACAGCAACAGGCCTTTTCATATCACCGAACGATTGAAGGACGTTAATAGCATTATAAGTTGAACTGAAGATCTCATTGTGTGTTTCCTTAATTATCCCGTTCTAAACGTGTGACAGTTGATTTGTACACCCATTGTAGACATGTCAATTCAGCTTCTGATTGTTCTTTACCTCAATGGCAGGGAAGCTTCGTTGCGGAGGAGCCCCAGCGACAGAGCCTCCAGTTGGGCTGGGCCAAACCGTGTCTGCTGGTCTGGCTGAAGGCCTGCTGGATCTGGGGGTGGTCAAGGTACACCTGTGACAAGACATTGGCTGTTGGCACTTGTACATGATTATACATATATGTGTCATTTGTTTTATTTATTTCGTAGAAAAAAAAAGTTGTTCATGCGTACAGCGAGTAAGGGGCTTTTGTTTTGAAATGCCAGGCGGTGTTCCTGGGTCACCACGGGGCAGATGTCCACGCTGTGTGTCTGCAAAACAAACTGAGCCAACTGACGGCTGAGGACAATGCCCTGACGCTCCTCTACGGCCTCAGCACCACCGACAACAGGTAGGCCCCTCTAAATGAAGTCTAAAGCCACAGTTTATAGACGCTAGCGACGCATTAGCAGCTCTACACATGAAGCGACGAGATAAATGCCTGTTTCCATTCCCGTTTCTATTCCATTGTTAATTTTATGATACACTATCATCAAATGTTTCGTCATCATCTTCACCATTTTATGAAAATAAATGTATTGGTGACAATAATCGATATCTACTGTGTCTCTGCCTCTGATAGGCTGCTTCACTTTGTGGCACCCAATCACACGGCCCAGGCACTTTACAAAGGCCTATCAGAGCTGGTGAACGCAACCAGGAAACTGAAGAAGTTCCCCGACCAGAGGCTGCAGTGGCTGAGAAGGCAGTATGTCAGCTTGTATCAGGTGGGTTAAGGATGCTTAGTATTATCGGTGATACCTGGTGAGATGTTTGTGGTGATATCAGGGGAGATCTTTTTGGGTGAAATTTTGAATAATATTTGCATGATGTAGGGGGTGATATCTGAGAGATATTTGTGTGATATTTTGAATGATTTTGGGGCTGATATGGGATTATTTGGTTCGATGTGCTATTTGGGCTGATATTTGGGCTTGTATTTGGATGACCTTTGGTGCGATATTTGGCACATACTTGGTGTAATACTGTGAGGATGGTGTGATATTGGGATGATATTTGTATGATATTTGTATGGTACTTGGTCAGGATATTTGACATTGAAATTTTGAAAGAACATCTATCTGGTATTTGGCCTTATAGTCGATGTGACATACATGTGGCGCGTGGCGCGCGTGGTCTTCCAGGAGGACGGTCGCTACGAGGGCCCGTCGCTGGCCCAGGCCATCGAGCTGTTCGGGGGGCGGCGCTGGAACATAGGCGCCGGCGGGGCGGAGAAGGCGGGCGGCCAGAAGAACAACACGCTGGGAAACGACAAGACCAAGAAGAAGAAGAAGGTCCTCGTCAGGGTCAGCAAAAAAAACGATTTGTGCTTTTATTTTGAAGGATGTGTCACTAACGATTTACTATTGTTATTGATGTCCGTTAGTGGACGCTTTTATCGCCTTAGGGTGTTTTGGGATGATGTCACTAAGGGGCAGGTATTAGTCGGGGCATATTACTCAAGCATTGTTGTTTATTTTAGTGTAAGGAAATCCGGATTCAACAAATCTTTGTCTTATATTTTGAATGTATGTCATTTTATCATTTTATAGGTCCAATGGTTAAATAACACCCACACACCCATCCCATCCTCCCATTCTGCAGTTGAATGAATGAATGAATGAATGAATGAATGAATTAATTAATTAATTAATGAAAACTTTATTGAACAACAATTAACAAAAGTGTTCAAAAGGATAAAAAACACAATAAAGCCCAAAGGCTTGTTTCCATTGTGGTCCTTTAGATGGAAGGGGAGAAACAACACATGGACTAAAGCATGGAGGACAAACACACAGCACAAGGGACTAAAACATTGAGGAACAAAGGGGAATAAAATAAATAAAACAAGGGATAAGTTCCCAAGACACACAAACTTAAGTTTGTAAAGTTAACCTCCTCTGCTGGTCAATGGTCAATTAAGATCACATTCATTCGATTATACATATTTTTTATTAAACTTGTCTTCCTCCCGCTGATGATCTGTGTCAGACTGCAAGCTGTATAAACCAAATCACTTCCCAGCAATGCTGTGATGTTTGGCTCGTTACTGACGTTGTTGACCTGGTTGTTCACAGGGAGACAGCGGGGATGTGACGGACGATGAAATGGTTTCCCGGAAGACCCGGAGCTGTAAGGAAGCACTGGGCCGGAACGGAATGGAGTTCAACGACAGCCTCGACCAGGAGGAGTCAGGTAGGCCTTCCTCATAGTGCTTTTCTACATGAACATGGAAGAATCGGAGAGACAAAGAATGTCACCTGCTTCAATCCTCCTCTTACTAAATAAATAAAATAATAATATTAATGATGTAAAAATATTTTTTATTTCTTTTAAAAATGCATCTTTTCAAGGCATCATATGGCTAATGCAGTGCCTGTTCCGTGCCTGTTTCCGGAACTAACGATAAGACTACTTTAACCTTGATTCTGCGCATCCTTTGGTCCTCAGCAATACACCCACCGAGTGTGAAGTCCATCTGATGAACAATTGTTCAGGACAGACAGACAGACAGGGACAGACATACATACATAGGCTCCTCTGATTGTAGTTACACATTAGTTATGACCCTAAACTTAACCCATAACCTGTAATTAACTGATAACTGATACCTGATGATAACAGACCTAGCTCTGCATATCCAAAAATGTAATTTAGTAAACAAGTAAACAAGTGCATTTATATAAATAAAATAAAACAAATATTTTGTCGACTCTTTTCCCCCCTCCACCCAGAGGACAGTTTCCCTGGACCGTTCTCCCTGTCAGCCAATAGGAGCCCAGCCATGCTGGCCTCTTCCTCCTCCTCCTCCTCCACCTCCTCCTCTTCCTCATCCAGCATGGTGGGGGCCGTCCCGACCCGCCCCCAGTCCTCTCCCGTCCTATCAGGGACCGCGAAGACGCCACCGGGGTACGTGTTTTCGGATGACATCGTACTTAGTGTTTGATACTTACTTACATTAATTGCTGTTGTTGATTGTGAGTTGTTGTTGTTGTTGTTGTTGTTGTTGTTTACTAGTGCATGGAGCAGCCGGTCGTGGCACGGCAGGTGCTTCAGAGGCTTCCAGAACCTCATGATCTCAGACAGCTCCATGAGCTTCATCGAGTTCGTGGAGCTCTTCAAGTCCTTCAGGTAGGAGCCTACAACCTGGGGGGGGGGGGACCAGTTCCTCACTAAGACCTCCACCTCGAGGGGACCAGTTCCTCACTAAGACCTCCACCTCGAGGGGACCAGTTCCTCACTAAGACCTCCACCTCGAGGGGACCAGTTCCTCACTAAGACCTCCACCTCGAGGGGACCAGTTCCTCACTAAGACCTCCACCTCGAGGGGACCAGTTCCTCACTAAGACCTCCACCTCGAGGGGACCAGTTCCTCACTAAGACCTCCACCTCGATGGGGACCAGTTCCTCACTAAGACCTCCACCTCGAGGGGACCAGTTCCTCACTAAGACCGGAGGCTTGTGGACAGGGCCACGTTCGGTTGGGTGATCTTGAAGAGTGTGTTTTGTGTTTTTATTATGCCAGCATCCGCAGCAGGAAGGACCTGAAGGAGCTGTTTGACACGTTTGCTGTGCCCGTGAGCCGGTCCGGTCCCGAGTCGGCGCCCCTCTACACCAACCTGCGCATCGACGACCTTGACGCGGGCCTCCAGCCGGACCTCGGTACCCGTCCACACGCTGACCCACCACACGCTAACCTACCACATTAGAAAGATATCTCATACTGACACGCCCCCGTGCCAACATGCCTCACGCTATCACTCCAACATACCACTTGCGGACAAAGCTCATGCTAATGTAGCCCATGCTAACATTCATCATTATCACATAACCCAAATATATTACCCAAATAATATTCAAATATACTAAATGCTAACATACATAGTGCTAATATACTACGTGTTAGAATAGAACATGATGTTACACAGTAATATAGCGCATGCTAAAATACAGTTTTCTCTGTCTCTCTGTCTCTGTCTCTCTCTCTCTCTCTCTCTCTCAGACCTGTTGACCAGGAACGGGTCAGACTTGGGCCTCTTCATCCGAACGCGGCAGCAGATGACGGACAACCAGAAGCAGATCTCGGACGCCATTGCGGCGGCGAGCATCGTGACCAACGGCACCGGCGTGGCGAACGCCTCGCTCGGGGTCCTGGGCATGGCCATCCCGCAGCTCAACGACTTCCTGGTCAACTCCCAGAGGGAGCACCTCAGCTACGACGAGATCCTCAGCATCATACAGGTAATGGAATGGAGCCCCAACGATATACAGTTGTGTGGAGGAAGGGAGAGTGCCACGTGGAGGGGGTGGTGAGTGTGCTACGTGGAGGGGGTGGGAGAGTTCTAAGTGGAGGAAGTGTTCTACGTGGAGACAGAGGTAGAGTTCAAAGTGGAGGAAGTGTTCTACGTGGAGGGGGTGGGAGAGTTCAAAGTGGAGGAAGTGTTCTACGTGGAGGGGGTGGGAGAGTTCTAAGTGGAGGAAGTGTTCTACGTGGAGACAGAGGTAGAGTTCTAAGTGGAGAGGGTGGTAAAGTTGTTAGGGTGGTGGGAGTGGAGAGGGTGGTAAAGTTGGTAAGTGTACCTGTAGATAAAATCGATCAATAATATACAGGTTTTGACTGCAGTTCTAAGTGGACATAGGGTTCTAAATGGTAGATTGTTGGGTTTGAGCACAGTAGGGTGTGGGGGGGGGGGGGGGGCAGGGAAGCTGTAAATGTTGCGGTACAGCTACTTCC
>NW_028179083.1:0-10043 GCF_964030765.1 Micromesistius poutassou | reverse complement strand
CACGATGGAACATGTGGGACACTTAACACACGCTCCTAGCTACCAAACAAATGAATCATAAATCATTCAATGGTTTACTTGTCATTTCTGCTAAACAATTGTCATTGTTAGTAAGTAGTGGTTATAGTTGTATTTTATCTAGGATGGTAGTAGTAGTAGTAGTAGTAGTAGTAGTAGTCAAATTAAAGCGTTTGTACTCACAACTAAGGCACAATACTACATGTATTCATAACACATGCATGCTCGGTTTGGGCTGGATTGTTGCAGGTCCTTTTAATCCATGTATAGCTTATAGGCACTCCTCTACTAGGGTCTGTTTTGAGTCTCTATCCTGCTGCCTTTAATCTATTCCTCAGACGGACTGCTGAGATCAGGCTGTCTGTTACAAGGTCATTGTCTGCAGTAGAACATCTGTACTCCAGAAAAATGACTCCTCCACAGGTCTGATGGATAGCACACACACACACACACACACACACACACACACACACACACACACACACACACACACACACACACACACACACACACACACACACACACACACACACTCATGCATGTATAAACACTCACACTCACCACACATGCACACACAAATCCACACGCACACACAAACACACACACACACACACACACACACACACACACACACACACACACACACACACACACACACACACACACACACATCCTTCAGGGGCCCATAGTCCGTCGGATACATCACTTAAAACAACGAGGCCTTAATGTGCTACAGATGATCTCGTCATTAGCATAATTACTGACGCCTTTTAATTGGCGTGATTTGTCAAAGTGACTCTCAGGGACCTGAAAGCACAGGGTTCCCGAGACTTGCGCACGCACACACACACGCACACTAACACGTACACACACACACACACACACACACACACACACACACACACAGACGCGCGGCTGCACACCTACCTACGAAGTCGTTGACGACGTCTTTGACCAGGTGCCCGACTATCGCGTAGGCCACCACGACCACCACCAGAGCCGCCATGACCAGGTAGAGCACCGCCTTCGGCAGGGGAATGGGGTCCCGGGCGGGTGTCCGGTGGTCGGTGTAGAGCAGGTCGCTCTCCGACGAGTAGGAGTACTGGAAGACCTGCTCCATGCCCGAGGTGGGGTCGGAGTTGAGCGGGGGCCGGCTAGCGCTCGGCGCGGCGTCCGGCTGGAGGGCGGAGGTGACCATGGTGGTGGTGGCGGTGGCCGCCCCCGCTCGGCCCATGCCGCCCCCCTGGCTCACCAAGCCCGCCGTGGTCTTGTTCAGGAGGGGGAGGATGTGCGAGAGGAAATAGCCCCAGTCCTTTATAGCGCTGGTGTTGCACGCAAACATGTTGTTCTGTTTGGGTCTTGAAGAAAGCGTAAAGAAGGGGAAAGAGAGGGAGGATGGTTCTAGGAGAACTTCGGTGTCCTTGACAAAGATTTTAGATCTAACAGGACTCCCCGGGGGTGAACGCTGTGTCCAACAGCTGCTCTGGGTCCGGGTTTGGTATAAACTTACCTTACTTTCCTCTACGAAACGCGTTTATAAACCAATGCACGGCTCAGTTTAGTTTAGTTTTTCTCTCAGGCGCATTTGTTAATCCAGTTCGGCCGACACGGACGCGAAGTTAGAATGACATCACTTCTCATCCAACAGCCCTTTCAGGAGCAGCCCCAATCTTGCGCTCATGGATTCAAGCCCTCGCCAATAATCTGGAGCACGTAGCCTAGTAAAACTCTATCCGAGATCTGACCACGAACCCGGAATAGCAGAGATAGTTGACCACAGAAAAAAAGAAATCCTTTCATTCTCAATTATTTTGACCAGAATAGTACAATAGTCTCGAGATCGGACGAAAGAAAACGCGCATATAATCCTCCTGAAATGTAGAGAAGTGTTTGCGCGTCAACAACGCGCCGGTGTCCTGCGCGCGGTGCGCTGTCCAGTCCTGAAATAAGGGACATCCCGAGTCTCTTGTTGGTCGTTCGTTCATAATGCATAGTGGCTATTCTGTATTCACCGGCTGGGGTGAGTATATATATATATGTTTATATATATGTATACATTTTTTAACTGCAAACGGGTTCTGTTGTAAAGCACTTTGGAATGATATAACAGCATGGCAAAGCAGAGATTTAGTCTCGGCGAACAGAAAAACATTGACAACTCTCCGATTGGCCAAACGGCATCTACCCATCAAGGCAAGCTGTGTCCATGTTTGACGATCTGACTACCCAGCCTACATAAACACAACAAGTAGATCCACTGATCTGGAAACCAACATCAAAACAACTCAAGCAGTGATAGGACAACTGAAATGTAAAACACGTTTGCCCTTGGGTAGTAACCTAGGCAAACCTGCTTCAGAAACATTTGCAGTCGCATCACATCCTGTTGATAGTGAGGAAGAGTGTGGTCACATCCTAGTCAGGAGCAGGTGACAAAGAGTCTGCTTACTGTTCTCCCTTCAGTATCTCCTCTACTAACACACTTATGCATGCGTAAACATGCACACTCACACAAACACACACATATGCACATACACACACCCACACACACACACACACACACACACACACACACACACACACACACACACACACACACATACACACACGCCACACACACACACACACACACACACACACACACACACACACACACACACCACACACACACATACACACACACACACACACACACACACACACACACACACACACACACACACACACACAAACACACAGTGGTAGTGACAGTGGTGAGAGTGAAGACGATGGTGGTGGTGGTGGGTGGGGGGGATGGTGGTAGTGGTATATTTAATGGTGGTGATGTTGGGATGGATGTGGTGGTGTTGGGGTGATGCTGATGGTGGTGAGGATGACGGTGGTGGTGTTGAGGGAGGTGGTGATGGATGTGGTGGTGATTGAGGTTGGTGAAGTTGTTGGTGGTGTTGGGTGGCGGGGATGGTGGTGATGGGGATGGTTGCGGTGGGTGGAGGGGATGGAGATGGTTGCGGTGGGTGGAGGTGATGGTGGCGGTTGCGGTGGGCGGAGGTGGTGGTGGTGATGGAGTTGGTAGAGGTGGGCGGGGGTGGTGGTGGCGGTTGCGGTGGGTGGAGGTGATGGTGGTGGTTGCGGTGGGTGGAGTTGATGGTGGTGATGGAGTTGGTAGAGGTGGGCGGGGGTGGTGGTGTGATTATGTTGGTGATCATGGTGATGGTGCTGGCGGTGCTGACAGTGGAGAGGGACGGAGGAGGTGGTGATGGTGAGAGTAAATTAAGATCCCATCCGTGGTTCGGAGCAACGTCTCTGATACTACTTAGAGGATTAGATTACTCTTCAGTACTTCATCAGGAGCCTTCCTCTGTCCCAGAATCAGTCCCCCAGGACACAACAGGGGCAGACTCTCTAACCTACACACCAACCCCCAGAATAATAATTGAGAACTGATCTGAGAGCCGGGGCGTGAAAGGTTTCTTATCATCAAAGCATAGAGATAAAAAAAGTTTTAAAAAGATCCTTCTTTAAGCAACTCCAAAAAAACGTATGATATAGAGAAATCTATGAGCTCTTAAACCCTGGACTCTCATCGTAGCGATTATTTCTAGGTACTTCCTGCTAAGTTTCGAGTTATTTCAGTCCAGGGGATCCACTGTGGACGCAAGAGGGGCTTTACACCCAAACGCAGACTCCCAGGACTCCTGGCTAAGCTGTCCGTGTGAGCAAAGCTCAGCAGCTGCCTGCCACCACGACCATCACTAGCAGTCTAGAGGCAGGCTTTTATTAACATTCAAGCTTCATTTCGTAATTTCACGCTTTTATTTTGATGTCACTGTTACTCTTATAATACACACACATGTGAAATGATGTGTGAAGTATATCAAACCTGTACAGAACTGAAGGGAAGAGATAGACCATATAGATTGAGATGAATAGAGAGAGAGAGGGGTAGAGAGAGTAAAAGGGGGGGGGAGACAGAGAGGTGATGATAGAGAAAGAGAGAGAGCGTGAGGGAGAAGAAGAGTGTGAGAGGTAGAGGGAGAAAGAGAGAGGGAAAGAGAGAGAGAGAGTCTCAGAGAGAAGGAGATTGCGAGAGAGAGAGAGAGAGAGAGTAAGAGAGCCAGAGAGAGAGAGAGAGAGTGGGAGAGAGAGGGGGAGAGAGAGAGAGGGAGTGAGGGAAGTGTCATCTTTAGCCGGCTAATCAGACAGGATTCAGAAGGCACTAGAGGACATGAGAGTCTGACGTATAACAAATAACCTCTCTGTCATAACAGACACACACACACACACACACACACACACAACCACACACACACACAAACACACACACACACACACAGACATGCGACAACACACATGCACAGGCTCCCCCCCCCACACACAACACACACACACAGGTTTGTGTGTGTGTGTGTGTGTGTTTCTTCATCTGTGTCTTCATCTGAGAAGCGTGCCGTCGAAAGTCATTTCCCCCCTCCCACTCCCGGGCCCCGCCCCTCCCTCCCGACCCCAGTGGCTGCCGTTGTCTCCCTCCTGCTTCATCATCAGACCCAGCTGGCTCCCAGGGGCCCAGGGCTCCGTCGATGGATTCACTTCCAATACACACCCTCTCCAATCCTTATCAGCAGCATCGCGGTCTTTAACTGTTGACCTACAAACAGCAAGTAGGGCACCGCAGATCGCACAACCCCCCTCGCTCCTCCTCCTCCTCCTCCTCCTCCTCCTCCTCCTCCTGTGCAAGACGCAGCGGGTTTATTTGATACGCTATTTTATAGACTGGTACAGGATATACACTCACCGTGCCAACGTAGAAACGAGACACAGGGATTATCGTAGGACACAAATGTGGTTCACCGTCAAGCGTGGTGGTGATGTCTGATATCTCGGTGGGTTTAACTTGAAGTCAGCAGTGTAGCAGTGTGATCATTGCTACGGTAGGTATATTAACGACCGACAGAACCTGCCTCAGTGTTAACTGAATATCGGCTTTAGTTGTGTCATTTGACGTCAGAGCTCTGCTCCTTCCAGACTCAAATGATTGGCTCTGAATATCTCTTATGGGTCATAGCTGCTAAGTGGTGCATGAGATGGTAGGCTAATGGTAGGCCTCATGTAGGATACATAGAGAAGGCTACATGCTTTGGGAAATAGGATAGGATATATTCCATATACTATCTGCTATATGTATTGGGACGTTGGGCTAGGCTGTATGCTAAATTGTATGAGAGTTCTGAATTGATGAGAACACAGCATTTTTTTTTCTATTATATTTATCCTGTGGTCTGACAGGCCGGCACCAATTGAAACAAACATTTAGGTAGGCCTGCATATCCCCGCTGAAAGAGATTAATCGGGAAGTATAAGAATTTCAAACCCCATACAAAGTCAATATCATAAATTACAAAAAGGGAAAAAGCAGGGATACAATACAGGAAATTAATCCTGGTTGCATTGCTGACTGATGCTAAATCCATCTCATGGATTGCTTGTGTACAGTACTGTGATACATCTGTCTCTGGTGGGTATTACTGGTTCAACTGGTGGTATTGGGGGTACTGGTGATACAGGTGTCCATGGCGCCAGGTTAGCTTTTTTGGGCAATAAAAGAGTTGACAGCTGGACAAGTCCAAGACCTCGTTGACCTTTGAACTCTTGCATTCCTTTGGCAAACTCGACCTCAGCGCCATCTGTGTTGGTGCCACAGAGGTTTAAGCTTAGAAAGCCCGCGGTGCACCTGTCGTCAGCCATCGTTGAGGGTTTATCTGAGGTTTCATGCGATGCATGATTCATGTGAATCTCAGGAAACTGTTACCATTTCCAAATGGAGGGAATACCCTGGATACCGGATTAGAGTGAGAATGATATGATGTGCCAGGACGCACTAGTAGAACCGTGAAAACACACACGCGCACACACACACACACACACACACACACACACACACACACACACACACACACACAGAGACACACACAGACACACACTGACACACACATACACACTCTTTAATGATAATGGGGTCTTCCCGGAGCCCGGTCGGTGCCCCCAGGGTCTTAGTACTAGGTATGTATTGACCATCCATTGGAGAACAGCTGATTCATTACAGGCTGAATCACAGATAAAGTGTCTGTGTTGATGAGGAGATGAGCTCTTTTTAATTGGCTGATCATTAAGTGGCTCTTTGTTTGAAATACAAATCACTCATTTGTTCCAGGAGCAGTTCCATCTGTTGCCACCATTTTCTTTTTTAGACACAGACACATGGGAACACAAACACACAGACAGACACACACTTGGAAGCAAGCATGCATTTGCACATGCATGCACAGACAGCCAGGTGCTCATGGACACAAACAGGCAGGCACACACACATACACACGCACACACACACACACACAAACAGGCATCTCACAGACACATACACTCTCAGGCGAGCACACAAACACACACAGAAATAAACACATAATGTGTACACACATAAACAAACACAGAATGCAATTTCACAATCCGGATAACTGCATTTTGGAATATTACAACACACCGTCAGGCTAGAACTGTCTATCTCACACTTTTTTGTGGATAACTCTGTAGAAAACTCAAATTTATAAAACTGATGTTTTATAATGTGTGTTAGAATTATATCAGGAAACTACATAGAACTGTGTGTTACCACTCAGTATTTAAACTTTTAGGACAACTGTGAGTACTTCCTCTGTGTTAGAAAACGACATCAGAACTCAATGTTCTAAGACATTTAGGACTGAGTTACTGAGACCTTTAATGTTTGTCTCAGCAGATAGTAATGTCACCAAGATCAATACCAGCTTAATGATTTCCCCTTGAGTTCTCCATATATATTTTTTCTCTTGCTTCTCCCTCCCTCTCTCTGTCCCTCCCACATCCCTTTTCCTCTTTCTCTCTCTTTCTGCTACTCTCTTTCTTTCTCACCCCCTCTATCTCTTGTCTCTGTTGCTTTATCTGTCTGTCTCTTTCCCTCTCTCTCTCTTCCCCTCTGTCTCTCTCTCCCTCTTCCTTTCACCCCTTCTCCAAGGGTAGCTGTCTGAAGCTAACTCAGCAAAGTTTGCACCACGCTTTTAAGTCATTGTGGTCGTGAGTCATTAACCATGTGATCACTCACGGCAAAGAATTCATTGACATCCCCGGCAACGGGATCCTCAGGTCTTACTTTGATGAACCCAAAGACGATCTAAATATCACTGAGTATGAAGATCATAACCGTAGCTTATGTGTTTTGATTGGTCACAGTGGTTAGATAAGCAGCTGTATCGACCAATCCTGTGATTGCCTGCCTAAGCCCATTAGTTGACCATGACTTAACTTTACCCCCGAGTTAAATGTACTACAGCAAATGTCTTAACATTCTATTATTTAAATTGTTTGTCGACTGTCCACCTTCTTGAAGGGATCGTTGAATGCACACTCTATTAAAATAAATTGATCATATTAATACATTTATGTATGAAGCCATATTATACAATTTATTTAAGGCAGCATAGTGTGTTGGTAGGTGGTAGTGTAGGTATAGGCTGTTCCAGGTCAAAGGTTCTGCTCCTTAATGATTTAATCACTGTCAATTTGAACATTTAAACTAATTCACAATCACATTAAACGAGAGACGAAAAACTCACAGAACATGAGCTGAGATAGCTCTGTGGCTCCAGATAGTTTTCCTAGATGATATTTAATTATTTTTCAGCCTCACGCCCCGGGCGTTCTGCCGAAGACAGTTATCAAGACGTGTCTAATTTCCAATTCCCTTTCGCTCCTCTTCATCCTCTTCATCTTCCTCTTCATCACAGCAATGATGAAGGGAGGATGGATGGATAGACCTTTGTGTGACATATTCTAGAGGGACGAGACTCACACACACACACCACACACAGTTGTGTTAGCTCAGGTGATTGGACGTTTTTCGGTCTTCCTCTTTGTTGAAGACTGCCTTGGTCCCTGTGGTTTTATGGTAATTGTCAATGATCTTGTTTATCTTCAGTTTACATTTGGTTATAAAGATTGAAGCTGTTAAGGATGGCAATGTTTAAGTTGGAAATGGATGGGTTCAGAGTTAGAGGTGATTAAGTTAAGGTATTAAGTTCAAGTTAAGTTATATAGGTATTTTATAATAATTAGCTTTGAGGGGCAAAGCAGTATGAATAAGCATTGCATTATCAAAATAAGAGTACTATCAGTAACATTGAATAAAAGTAAAAGCACAATACATTACCCCCACCCCCCACCCAAAAGAACATACGGTACTCCTCAACCTAACCCTCCCATAGATAAAGCCTAAACCCCTCATAATATTCCCTGCAGCCTGCTTTCTTCCAGAAGCTTCCCTCCCATAGAGGAGCAAGGTCAACCATGTCTTTATGTTGTTCCACAAAGAGACACGCCCTCTCCTCGCGTGGATGCCACCGCAGCGTGGATGGCTGGCGTTAATTACATGTCATTTGAGGTAATGAACGTTGAAATGAGAGCCTCCTTCTCTTTCTCTCTTTCTTCCTCCCTCTTCTCTCGCTATCTATAATCCCCCCCTTCACTATTCCTCCTCACACCCCTCCCCTCCTTACCCTTCGTCACCTCCACGATTGAGGGTGAACACTTATCACACTAGAGAGAGAGAGAGAGAGAGAGAGAGAGCGAGAGAGACACACACAGAGAGAGGGACAGAGACAGACAGAGAGAGAGAGACAGAGAGAGAGTGAGAGAGAGAAATAGAGAGACAGACACAGAGAGAGGGACAGAGACAGACAGACAGAGAGAGAGGGACAGAGAGAGAGAGAGGCTAAGGTGAGAGATTATACACAGTGCGAGTATCTAAAGGTGTTGGGTACGTTTGATGCATGATTGATTGATGATTGATTATGCTGTTAATCACAGACTACAGTTGGAGGGCTTTGGCGGCGACATCCAGGATGTGTGGTGGATAGGAACTGGGTCTGATTCCCCAGTTTGCAGCCTAAACTCAAAATGACTAAAAGTAACAAACAGGATGATTCTATGGCTCTCATGGTATTCATGGTTAATGTTTATGCTCAAATTATTCACTATTCCTTATCCGTATATTTATGCAAACATATTCAAAGTGATACATGCACACAATTCACCTTTCAGCGGATGCATTTATTCATAGAAACATAGACCTCCTATTGATGGCTATTGGTCCAATAGTTTGAACCCCCAGTGGCTGAGATGTTAATGGGGGACTCTGTGTTTTAGCCTAACTTTGTTTC
Source organism: Micromesistius poutassou (assembly GCF_964030765.1). Taxonomy (NCBI): domain Eukaryota; kingdom Metazoa; phylum Chordata; class Actinopteri; order Gadiformes; family Gadidae; genus Micromesistius; species Micromesistius poutassou. The sequence continues at coordinate 780 of NW_028179083.1, read as the reverse complement.
TCCGGGGATCTAATTTGTTCCTTGCAGCTTGCTGTAGTAGCGGCCTAATGACAGGGAGAGCAGAAGGAGATGGAGGCAGTTTGTCATGAGGGTAGAATATCTACGTCCGCGTGGCTTTACTTTACAGCGAGCACGTTAGCTTAATGTCGTTAGCACAGCACTGATGGAAATATTTGGCCGCTGCACAGTCTGGTCGGACTTGGGACGTCGCGACCCGCCTCACCCGACATGGAACACAAAATAAATTGGATCTCTCCCCTCTCCCCTCTCTCTCGTTCTCTTCCTCCCTCTCTCTCCCGTTCTGTTTCCCTCCCTCTCTCTCTTTCTCTCTCTCTCTCTCTGTTCCTCACTCAATTATATGTAATGCTATATCTCTCTCTCTCTCTGTGTTTCTGTTTCTCTCTTGGTCTCTCTTTTCTTCCTCCTGAAATTCTCCCTCTCTGTCTCGCCAACCTCTCGGCAAATGGGTCCCCTCTCTTTACCCTTCTCTGGCTTGTTCTCTCTCTCTCTGCCCCTATCACCTTCCCCCTCATGCTTTACTTTCCTTTTCCTCTCTCTTTTTCTCGATCTTTCCCTACCTGTCATTTATCTCTTTTCATCTTTCCTTTTCTCCTTCTCTTCCCCTGTCTTTTTCCTTCTTCTTTCTCTCTTTCCCAATATCTCTCTCGTGCAATATCACTCTCCCTCTCTTTTGTCTCTATTTATCCCTCCCTGACTCTCTCAATACATCCTTATCTCTCTGTCCCCTATCCCCGATGTAAGTGAGCAGACACTACAAAA
>NW_028179084.1:0-9785 GCF_964030765.1 Micromesistius poutassou | reverse complement strand
CAATTTGAACGTTTGTTTCTCATGCCAATAAAGCTTTTTTGAATTGAATTGAATTGAATTTGAACGCACACACACGCACACACGCGCGCACACACACACGCACACACACACGCTCACACACACACTCACACACACACACATTCCTATTCATAATCATGAGTGATCCCCTACAGCGTGACCTACATGCCTAGCAGACAGGTTGTGTCACTAAAGGTTAGGGTTAGTTGTGTGTCAGGTGAACTGTTAAGGCTAAAGTGTTGACTTTGAGCCAAGACATTGCAGAAAACAGAGATCTGAACCGCACAATAGCGTAGCAGCGCAGATCACATGGCTATTGAACTATTGCCCTAAACAATGTTGTCAGGTGAACTTTACTGCCTTGTCTTGTGAACTAAACCCCATTAGCTGGTCAAATAAACTGCTTTGACCATTGTGAACTTTACTGCCATGATTAGTGAAGACTTAAGACTTAAGACTTAAGCTAGTGAACTAAACATATTTGACTAGTGAACTATACTGGTTTGACTGGTAAACTACACTGATACATTTTAGTCAAAATTGCTAGTCAACATGCTGGTTGACAAGCAACTCAACTTCTTTGACTACTGGACCGATTCAAGTTTAATTAACTGGTTATGCGAAGGTTGTGAGAACGGAATAAGGGGAAAAAAGATGTGCAATTAACTTGAAACTATAAAAGCAAGGCATCTTATGAATCAATTTCAGTATTATTGTCTTTGAATAGGAGCATAAAAAATGTGATCTGGAATAAATGTGATCTATTTTCTAATGTGTTATTCAGTTGTTGAAAGTATGAGTTTCAGTTACAATCCAAAGCCATTCAAATACGACTGACTGGTTTAGAATGCAGTGGCGGTTATATAAGGAATGTTTTATGTTTTAATGGCGACCTGATTTTCTGACAATGTTTGCTCTGAGTTCCATGACCCCCTTTGGTGTTTGTTTGTTTGTGTGTGCTTTTGTGTTTTTGTGTTCATGCCCTACTTTCCACTGACTTTTCCATCTGCATCCATTCACACCTGTTAGCTCGATCTTTAAAAATAACTCCCATGGGGAAAAACTCCCAGCAGCATGTTTGACATTTTTTATTTTTGAAAAACAATTACAATTAAAAAGTGACATTTCCGGAACATTCCAGAAGCATCTTTTTCTTCTTCTACTTCTTCTTCCTCTGTGAGTGTTTTTTTGTGTGTCTGTGTGTCTGAGTGTCTATGTGTGTCTTTGTGTCTATGTGTGTGCGTGCGTGTGTGCGTGCCAGTGTAATAGACAGCAGGGGGTCCGCCCCCAACGCGTGGCAGTTGATGAGTTTTTCAGGCGATGGTAAAAACGTCGACACACCTGTGGGACTAACGGTTCAGCCCAGAGGGGAAGGCCCCCGTACCGTTTCTCTCACAACAATGCAAATGTTAAACCCCTCGCCGTGGCAACCTTTTGAGTCTGTTACCGTTGAGATAATAAGACAACCTGGTACCCCCCCCCATCCCCCCCGCCCCCACAACCACCAGTACCACCACCGGTACCACCACCAGTATCACCACCAGTATCACTACCAGTACCACCACCAGTACCACCACCAGTATCACCACCAGTACCACCAAAGGTTAGCTAAAGTACTAACATCTAACATCTTTTGCTAAATTAGACTCAAAATATGCAAATACCAATCACTATTTGCCCATAGAAAAGGACATCTGGACCTAAAAATAAATAAGGGGTGGCAACGTGGACATTAATGATCAAGACAACAACTCCATGTATTGATTTATATCCACATAAGCCTGCTGCTGTATAATGTAAATTGTTCAATGGGACACACACACACAAACACACACACACACGCACACGCACACGCACACACACACTCACACCTGGCGGCAGCTCTTGTCCTTGAGTTTGTTTAACCTGCTTAAAGCTGGCTATTCTCCCAGGTATTCATCTCAAGGCTTTCATGTCGGCCGATAGAGGGAAAGCCTTGTGATAATATGTCTTCATTATCAGAATTACAGTTAGCAGATCACAGGGGCCAGTGCAGAACTATTGCCCCGGAGCAGGGGAAATAACACTGATCCTTCAGGGGGGTCCATTTTACTATTCACTCTTCGGTTTTTTCCAGAGCAATTACGGTTAGGCATCTTCAACACAGGTGGGCTGCGGACATGGGGAATCGAACACGATTCCTTTTTTCAACAGGGTGTTAAAACTCCCCAACCACTCCACTCAGCTATAGGGCTCAGACTTCTAATCTCTATGAAACTACGTCTGCTCAAACTCTCAACCCTATCAAAAAAAAGCTATCAACCCTTCTCAAGGCTCCATGCAGAGAGAGGAGGTGTATGGAGACACTAAAAATACTAAGAATACAGCTTGAAAAAAAACGATGGGTCTGATTAGAAATGACTCGGGAATGAATGTGTGATGTTGCGTGGACACCCTCCCAGCATCACTGGGTAGCAAACAATCCCCTTGTTCCTTTTCTCATTTCCCACAACGGTGCAATGAAAAAACACTGTGTAGCACCAATGATGAAACACAGGCTCCTGCATCGCGGTGACCCGGCTGTGATGGTCGGCGGCCAACGTGGTTCTGCGTTCCGCTCTTTCCCAGGCACTGCTGGATAAGAACAAGTGGAAGCGATAAGCTTCGTTTGGCCCCACACCCTCCGGCAATGTCCTCATCTGCACGTCACGTAGCAGGGAAGTGCTGGGGAGATCTGGCCTGGATCAGGGGTTGAATGGAACCCACCGTACATCACAAAAGTCAAACATTAAGGATAAATAGAGGAAAGGTGGGAGGAAGGGGAAGGAAATGGGGAGAGGGAGGGAGAGGGAGGGAGAGGGAAATGAGAGACGTTCATTTGTTTAATGACGTGTGTCAGTCTTTTTTTTCTGATCGTGCTTCTACTACGTGCTTCCACGCTTTGGACCGTGCCGGAACCGTCGGGGTAGTGTCCGTTTCAACGCACGCGATCAATCGGACATCTCTTCCTGTGTGTGCGAAAAAGGGGGCTGGTTTGGTCCAGAGAGGTGGCAGTGCACAATTAGTGCTGCCTAGCCAAAACATAGAGGGCGGGACACGCTTTCTGGAGGCCCTGTTGGCGGGACGTGACTGAACACTCACACACGCACTGGATACCATCAGCCAACACGTACACGTACGCCTGTACACTGGAGACGCTGAACAGACACCCACACACACTTGTGTCAAACTAATTAACCAAGGTGCTCAATCATTACCATGAAATGAGGTGCCGAACATTTGAGATTCACCTCAAACGACTTTGAGGTGAACTAACTTCATAACTGCATGTTTATAGAGGAGATGGCTGAGAGATAGAGAGAGAGAGAGAGAGAGAGAGAGAGAGAGAGAGAGAGAGAGAGAGAGAGAGAGAGAGAGAGAGAGAGAGAGAGAGAGAGAGATAACAGCAGAAATACATCAGGAAAGAGAGTGAACGCAAGATTCAACATGAATCTAAACTACTTCGCACTCTGTTGCAATGCAAAGTCTTCCTCTGCACCTCACAAGGATTTGTATCACTCAACCCTTTCCAATAGATGTTTCACTTGGCACATCAACCTGTAGGCCTGCATGTCGCGTATTGTCAACAACAAATAACAAATTAATGCCGTACAACATTAATCCAGTACAAACTATGCCATAGGAAGTTGATCAGGATGCCGGAGATTCCTCTTAAGATGGTGACATTATTTATTTGTCTCTGAGACATTGCAAGCCTACTACTACTCCATGGGAATCGTGTGTTGATCATCAGGACAACAATCACGGCAGCATGTTGTTTGGACTGTTGAAGCGTATGTTTCTTATTAGCTCACAAGTTTCACAAACAAAGTGGAGCGTTTGAAGAGTGGACAGTGACCAAAGGTCAGAATAAGAGGGTGGATAACTGTTGAGCACAAGAAATGGAAATCTGATGGAACAAGCACACACATGTTTTGACTGAGATAGCTATCTAGTGCTGTTATGCCGTTCGACATTCCGTAAGGTGGAACATTGGTTTAAAGAATCAAAAGTACACTTAAGTACATCTTTTATAATTTGTGGTTTTATTGAATAAGAGTTTGAGATGATAAACAAATAGGTCAGCTGATCAGCGTAACACCTTTTTTTGTTATCATCAAGTTTCACTGCGCCATTAAACACACACACACACACACACACACACACACACACACACACACACACACACACACAATCTCGCTCAGTGTTTGACACAGATGGTCTTCACCTCGGTGAAGAAGTGGTACGAGTCCCTCCCGCCCTCCCGGCCCATCCCGGAGCTCTTCATCCCGCCGAAGGGCAGGTTCAGGTCCCGGATCAGCCAGCAGTTGGTCCACACCAGCCCCGCCTGGATCCGCCCCGCCACCCGGTGCACCCGCCCCACGTCCCGGGACCACACCACCGCGCCCAGCCCGAAGCGCACGCCGTTGCCCCTGGCGACCGCCTCCTCCTCCGTGTCGAAGGGGCTGACGCAGGTCACGGGCCCGAAGATCTCCTCCTGCATGACCCTGGAGGTGTCGGCCACGCCCGTGATGACGGTGGCGGGCAGGAAGTAGCCGCCGGCGTGCCGCGCCGGCAGCTCCATCTGGTCCACGCCTTCGCCGCAGTGGACCGTGGCGCCCTCGGACCTGGCCAGAGCCACGAAGCTACGCACCTGGAGGGGGGGGGGGGGGGGGGTGGGATAACGCAGGTCACAGCGGGACATGACAATACAATGCATAGGGTGGTTTAAAGCAGGGGTGTCCAACCTGTGGTATGAGACCCACCGGTGGTACGCCAGGGTACTGCATGGGGTATGTAGGATTTAATGCTTAAAATAGACAAATTAAACAAATAATAAAGTTACTTTTAAATATATCTCTTATAAATATAGTTCGGCACATATAGTATTATGGCTTGATTGTATGTCAAAAACAGTGTTGCTTTGTTAATTCCATCATGTTATGAATGTATTCCATTGTAGTGTATTGTGTTTTGTGCTTTCCACGGTTTCCCACTGGCCGTGGCCGTCTTGCAGTAATAATAATGTACAAAGGGGGCATTGACCTGCATGTGTCTTCATCAGTTTTTTTACCTTTTGCCGGAAAAAGGTCTTGATGACAATTTAGTCACACCTAAAGTCAAAGGCTGGGAACCACTGTTTTGAGGAGCCTGAGGGCCAAAACCTCCCCAGGGTAAGACCAGGATCCAAACTGTGCTTCCATTCCTGACAACCCTGTATCCAACCTCCCACTTGTAGAAAACTCTAATTTACATTTTAGTCATTTAGCAGACGCTTTTGTCCAAAGCTTCTCACAGACGAGGCTGAGATTAAGTGATGCATATAATCAACCTTGGAATAACCCCAAAAAAAAAACAGTGTTAAGCGATGCTTTCACATTCCTAAAAAACTGTTGGACAGAGAAGTTCACGCAATTTTAATTGCATTGTGAGATCAGAAGACCCCAATGTAGAGTACATCTGAGGCTAAAGGCCAATGTGTTCTTTATCAATTGCTTTTGGTAAAGGGTCCGCTAACTGACCCAACGCCGTGTGATGAATGAAACTGTGTTACTGAAATCCTCCACGGTGTGATTCATGACTCCCCTAATAGTGATGGATCACACCTGTCAACGCGCGCACACTGGTTACTGTGACGGGGGTGGGGGGATTCTGATTGGCTGTAATGATATTGTGTGACCACCTTCTCCAGGTGTTCTTTGCTGATGAGGGCGCCGTTGTGACTGCCGGGATCCGATGGCGCTCCCGTCTTCCATTTTCTGGCCGCCGCCACGAATTTCTCCAGGAACTCCGGGTAGATACTCCGCTCCACGTAGATCCTGCTGGTACACAGGCAGATCTCCCCCTGGGAGGGAGGAATAACAGGTGATAGAAAGCAAAGAAAGGGAAAAAGAAGGGGGGGGGGGGGAATTGGTGGAGGTTACAAGAGGACAAGTGTTGGTTGTGACAAAACATGAGCTATGGGCTCCCTCTTGTGGTGATCGTAGTGAACAGCAAATCAATTCAGGCAAGATAAACCTGATTAATGGCTAATTTTAGGCTAAATTTATGCAAAAAATACAATGCAATTAACTAGTACAATCCGATTATTCATTTGAATTTGTATTTTATACACAATATACTTTAGGTTTTACTATACAGTGTTTAAACAACAACAACTGGGCCTACATTTCAATGGAGAGTGCACCGATTGGCTGAGCCTGGTCTCGGCCCTCACCTGATTGGAGAAGCTGGAGCGAACAGTGGTGGCAACACACTGATCCAGGTCCGCGTCGGCGAAGATCAGCGCTGGGTTTTTACCCCCCAACTCCAACGACAGCTTCTTACAGTACGGGGCGCTCCGCTCCGTGATTCGCTGCGCTGTTGCCGTGGAGCCGGTGAACGACACCAATGGGACGTCGGGGTGGCCCACGAGGGTGTCGCCGGCCTTGGGCCCGGTGCCGAACACAATGTTGATGACTCCTGGGGGAACCCCTGCAGCACACAGCAGCAGGGCATAGGGAGCGCAACAGAGACACGTTTACAATACAAGCGTTACTTTCAACAAATTAAGAATATAAACATAATTACATATAATTACATATATATAACACCTAAACTATGAGCAAAAGAATATAACCAACTGAGGCTGGGTGTGAGGAAAGAGCTCTGGGTTTGATATTATATTTTAAGTAACAGTGGGATGTTGTCCCCTTATTGACCCTTGATTGATTGATTTTTGACCCTTTAATTTGAGTGTAATTTGTAACTGCCATAGCCATTCGTCAGCTATGAGTGAGTGAAACCCTCTATGAAAATATATGTCTTGGCTGACTGCTCCTGCCTCTGGCAATTTGGATTTTAGATCGATCCCAGCTCATTTCTGACCAATCTGGGCATCCTTTCCTTGATTGGTACAGGAATCCATTTTCCAGGTACGTGAAATTATTTGATTTGATTTGATTTAATTCTGGATCAAGACAATAAAAACAGGAATCCAAAGGATGACATGCAAAAGTACAATACTTATTTCCAGCAAGGTCCTTGGTGTTACACACACAAATGGAGCAATTCTAAATGGCTGAGAAACGTAGGGGGGAAGGGGAATTTATTTCAGGTTGTTTATTTTTAAAATCTTGCACTCTTCTGCTCTCTCTCTCTCTCTCTCTCTCTCTTTCATTATTATAAATTACTCTCAGTTATTTCCTGCAGCAGCTTTAATTGTTTAACAAGGTGCATAGCATCGCTGTGACCCTACCTGCTTCCTGCATTAACTTGCACATCATCCAAGCCGTGACAGAGGTCATCTCACTAGGCTTGGCTACCACAGTGTTGCCCGCGGCAACAGCAGGGGCAATCTTCCAGGTGAGCAGGTAAAGGGGGAGATTCCATGGGCTGATGAGGCCAGCTATGCACACAGACACACAATATTCACATATTTACATATATTTAAAAAAATCATGGCACACAAAATACAAAAGAAGAACAGAAATATAGAATTACTTAATAATTCATCACGCACACACACACACACACACACATACATACAAACACCAACAAACAGACAGATGGACAAACAGACCGAGAGAAATATGAGAAATATGAGAAAGATGAGAAGAGAGAGAGAGAGAGAGAGAGAGAGAGAGAGAGAGAGAGAGAGAGAGAGAGAGAGAGAGAGAGAGAGAGAGAGAGAGAGAGAGAGAGAGATAGAAAACACTAAACTAACATACACACGCACGCACGCACGCACGCACGCACGCACACACGCACACACGCACACACACACACACACACACACACACACACCACACACACACACCGACTCCCACGGGGCTGCGGACGGTGTAGTTCAGGCAGCCCATGTGGTCCATCTGGGTGGAGTCGTTGGTGTGGTGGAGCACGGACGAGGCGAAGAAGCGGAAGTTGTGGACCGACCGGGGGATGTCCACCGTGCGGGCGAACGCCAACGTCTTGCCTGGAACCAGAGCACCACAGAGAGAAAGACGCAGTGAAATACCTGCATGCGTTCTGCACCGGTAGGGGATAGGACGTCACTTCAACGCCCAGGATATGGAGCAAAGACTTGTGGAAAGTAAAAAGTACAGTAAAACATGCCGGTGGTAGGCCTCTATAATTAATCACATGGTTAAACAAGTTTACCAATTTGAAATAAATAGCCTAGTGTTGAAATATGCCGTTTTAAATATGTTGCATGATATTTGTTAACTTTCAACAATATCCAGGCCGTGCCGAATGATGAACTGGACTTTATCTGCAAAGAAAAGTGCAATTACAGTGATTGAATGCATTAGAATGCCGTCTCCAATCCAACCAGAGAACAGTGCCTGTCAATAGATTGGATTTGACCCTCAAATGACTGAATGCAAGCTTGTGTGTACTTTTTAATCACAGCGACTCTATCAATGATTATAACATCAGTCATTTAAATATTCAAAGGGTGGATGTCTGAAGGACTCTATCTATTTGTTGACTACTGACAACACAAAAGACAACACACCAAGAAACACACAGACCTTGATCTATGGACTCGGCCTGAGCAAACTCGTCAAGGTTGGCTTCGATTAGGTCAGCCAGCTTGTTGAGAACCTGAGCCCGTTGCTCTGGGCTACGGCTTGACCAATCAGGAAAGGCCTCTTTGGCCGCTGCCACTGCTGCATTCACCTGTATTTTTTTGGAGAGTTAACAGAAGTATTGTTATAAAATGTCCAACATGGTGTATGGTTACTGAAGTTCTTTGTAGTTTCTAGTTTCTAGTTTCTAGTTTCTACACATGAGGTCAGTTCGTAAAAAATAACTCTTGATTGCTGGGACTACCGTAGTGTAATGATTTGATTACTTTGCTGCGGTTTCATTGATTGTAATTACACCTCTATATGTATCTTTCAGACCTGTAATAAAAAACGAAATTAAGGCTTAATGTGAACATTGCAACCATTTCTCTCAACTGGCTTGGATAACTGGATCTGCACTGACCTACGTTCAGTAGTTTAATGATTAGCTTCAAGGCAAAGAGCAAAGGTGCCTTTTGTTTAAACTATGGCATAATGAAGAATAAAATAAGCTACCGCACAAATTTATATCAATGTTAACGATCATATAATGTGTAAACTATTCTACAGATATATGAAACATAAGTTATGAACAAAGGAAAAAATCCAGAAGCATTGTTGCCTTCAACATGCAACGATGTCGGCAATGAATGCAATGTTGCAAGGGTAAACAACAACACATGTATTGTTTAATTAGTGCGGCATACTCACCTCATCCTGCCCGCTGTCTGGCACGCTGCAGTACACCTGGCCGGTTGATGGGTTGTAGGAGTCAATGAGATCCCGACAAGCGACAAATTTTCCTCCGATGTAATTTTCTAAAACCAAGTGGGTCTGGTGGTCGGGTGATGTCGGCATCGTGGTGATAAACTACAGCGTAATAAACCACAAACAGTCATAAGACAAGAAACAGAACAATATCCTGCTCTAACTGAAAGTTCCCTAAGCAGTGAAACTGTTGGGGCAATACACCCCTCCCACTTTGAAGTCAGAGAGTCAGCCTGCCTCTGAGCTGAAGAATGTATTGACAATGAATAAACTTAATCTCAAAGGGCAGGATTTGAGCAATAAAAAATATAGGCCTGTATAAATATCAGGTTTTTTCTCACAAGTAAACCTTTTATCTCATTAAACCTCAACGTTAAATTGAACGGATCAGCTATTCTGTTATGATTATTAACCAAAGAAAGGTTTGAGGCT